>NW_023601543.1:20724825-20878446 GCF_014898055.3 Talpa occidentalis | reverse complement strand
AGAAAGAGAGAAAGAAAGAAAGAAAAGAAAAGAAGAATCCCCAAGACTCGCGGGCTACGCCCCGAGCGGGCAGGTGGGGCGGGACCCCCGCAGGCCCCGGCCCGGGAGAATTTCGCGCTTCCGGGGGGCGGGCGGTGGCCTCTGGGGCTGGGCCGCCCCGCGCGCCCGCCTCCCTCCTCTGGGGTTTTATGACCTAAGCAACTTTCCTTCCCTCCCACCCCCGCGCCCCGTCTTGGTACGGCCTGTCCGGCGTTCGGCGTTCCAACCCCCCGTTTCTTCCAGGTTGGTTCAGCCTCGGTCTACTCCGGGGTGGTGCTTAGCCGGCGCCAGACCGACCCTCGGCTTCGGAGAGGTAGTGCCGTTCCTCTGGGCGCCTCTCCCTCGGCTTCTTCGGCTTCCGCAGCCTACTCAGCCTCCGTGCCGTCCGGGCACCCGAGACCTCGGTGTATGCCCCACCCCTGACCCAACGAGAGACATGTCCACCCCGGCCCGGCGGCGTCTCATGAGGGACTTCAAGAGGTAAACCGGCCGGGAGCGCTGGGGCCGGGGGACTGGCCGCCGGGCCCAGGGCGGGTGCTGGGGGAGGCTGGGGGCCCGGCGGAGCCGAGGCCGGTGTCGGATGGCGGGGCCCGGTGTGTTTCTCTGAAGGTTGCAGGAGGATCCCCCAGCGGGAGTCAGCGGGGCTCCGTCTGAGAACAACATAATGGTTTGGAACGCGGTCATTTTTGGGTGAGTCTGCGTTCCGGGCGGTGGCATGAGATGGGGGCGCCCGCTGGGCTGGGGCTGCCCTCCGCCGGAGGCCGAGGGGGAAGGGGACGGGGTTGGGTTTGGCTGGGCCTAGGCGCCTTCCCGGAGCCTGTGCCTCGATTAGCTCTGTTCCCGCTGCCAGGGGAACCGTTTGGGGTTCTGAGGGGGGCGGGGCGGGGACTGGTGGCGGTTTGGCGCGGCGGCCTCCCGGCTTTCTGAGCCCCAAACCTGGATCTCTGGTGACTTTGCCACCCAGGAAACAGTGGTTTGCCGGTGATGGAGTTGGCAGAGCTGGGAATAGGCACCTCCTGAAGTGAACCAGAGGGAAGGGAGCTCCTTAATAAATGGACACTGACTTCTTGTTCTTTTCTGTGTTGCAGGCCTGAAGGGACCCCTTTTGAGGATGGTAAGAGAGTTTCTTTGCACACTTTTCAGGAGGCTGATCGTCAGGGGGAAGGGTTTCCACTCATCCTGGAAGTTTCTCCTTAGGAACCTGCTTTTGCTTTTCCCTAGCTCCTGCCTGCTAAAGGCTTGAGTGGAGTCAGTCTGGCAGGTTGTTCTGGCTATTGTCCACTTCACTGGAGCTGCACCTTTTCTCATACTTGCATGCTTAAAAAAAAAGAAGAAATCTAGGCAGGGAGCATGGTAACACTTTAAGGATTTTTGAGGTCTGGGCTATGATCCTGCTAAGCTCAGCGCCCCATCCCAAAACTTAAGTATCAGTCCAGTCACTTGCTGGTAGCCTCAGAAGCCCAAGGGCAGGAACTGTGTTCAGCAGATGCTTACTATGTGTTTGTTGGACAATGAATGGCAGCAAGAATCCTTTGCACACAGCTCTCTGGGTTCTACAACCTGGCACTCTAAGATGGTATTTAATCACACTTTAACAGCCAGTTTGAGTGTAATAATGTTTTTTTTAAAATAAACTTTCAGCACGTGACTTTATGGTCAGTCATCTCAAAGCTGCTTCACAATTGAGGTTAGCTTTAATGTGCTGTCTTCAGTCTCCAACCTACTGGAAGGTACTGCATGTATCTGTGGGCACGTGGCTTTCAATGGATTTAGGTTTGACTTTTTAAAACACATGTTAATTGCTTTTCAAGATTTTTAAGAACTTTCTGTTTGAGATAATTATAGATACCTGAATAGTTGTGGTAAATGATGGGAGGCCCTAAATACCCTTCACCTTCCCTCCCGCCCTTTGCTAACACTGGTGAGGTGGTGATGCTATATCACAAGCAGGAAACTGACATCCCTATAGCTTTAAGTGCACTCAGTTTTGTGTGTGTATAGTTGTATTTTGAAACTTTAATGCAATTTAAAAGATGATTAAAAGTATTTGAACTCCATTGACTACATTAAAATGTCTTAATATTTGAGCTATTGAAAAAAACAAAGGCTCTTAGTGACTTTGCTTGCATAGCATTAGCTATGTCTGTCTGTATGCACACACATGCGCATCAACATCAGTGTTTGAAGGTGGAAACACAAACATTTCTATAGTCTGCTAAGTACATATTTAGGCTGCTGCCTTGGAGTGCTTTTGATGCTACCAGTCTTCAAGATTTGAGGTGGGTCAGTATCAACCAATTCTATAATTTGTCTCAAATACTCAGATTTCCCTACAAGACTGTAGACAGTCATCTGAATACTTTTAGCTTCATTTGTACCTTCATCCCCTGGGTAAATATCATCAGTGCTCTTCAGTGCTGTAATAAAAAGAAATGACAGCAGTAGAGAGGGATTCTAAAGTCACACTACTTTGGTGCAGTAAATTGTTTCAACTGAGCCATAGCAAGAGGTTGCCAGACTTAATTTTCCTCTACTACAAGGTGTTGCTAGTTCTTCATTCCTAAGCTTTATGTGAAGATTTACTGGCTGTTTGCTTATCTCTAGCAAGCTTTGTTTTTATTGGCTTCTTTTTTCCTCCAAATTTTATTCAGACTGCTTTATGCTGGGCACAGCTTTATTAATAGTACATCACTTTGCTGGGGGTTGGCCACTTAAATATTTCAAGGGTGCTTTTCTTGTTTTAAGTGGTATGAATTGAAAAGGTACTTATGGAATCCATTATCTACCTGGACCTTCCCCCTTGACATTACTGGCTCTATTTTTGATGTGTGGAGCGCTAGCCTGCATTACTGAAAGGAATTACTCAGGCTGAATGACAGCACTCTTTCAGATTCATTCCATGCAGTGGCCTGCTGAACATGGATACAAGCTCGGGTGTCTAGCACACTGACCGAGGCTATAAGAAATATTTTTGACTGTTTAAAAATACCTCTTCTTTATACTTGGGGAATTTACTGGAAAACACTGTGGACAGGTGGCATCATTGATTTTGCTGTTTCCAGTGTTTTATATAAAACAACACTCTGCAAACTACTTTTGCTGCTTTCTTGTAAGGAAGTAGAAGTTTCTCAAACAGCCAGGCCCTAGCTAAATAGATGAAATCTTAAGAAAAGGAACTCTTAAGGTATTTTGATTTAACTTCACACACATGAAATAAGAGGAATATGTTCCCAAGAGCTTACAGTACCAAGCAAAACATTCTAGGCAGGGGGGCCGTGCTTCCTCATCAAACTATCTTGAGATGTTGCTGAATCAAAGGCTGTGGCATAAAGTATTATGCACATCATCTAAAAATTGTTAATAGATATAGTAAGATGCTAGCATTTACTTTTCATAATGTATTGTTAAGAATTTGGGTATAAGTTTTTTTTAAAAAAACAAATCACTTAAAAGTTGTGAAGGATGTAATTAAGGTAAATACTCTGATAAGGAGTATATGGGTACTATGTTAAAAATCAGAATTTACAGTGTAAAAAAAGCCCATGTACTGCTTTTTCCTCAGGGGTCATGAACTGGTGGACAATTTGCAGAAAACACCTGCAGAGTTGTTTTCTTTGGCTAACCTATTTTCAAATATTTGAATTTTGGGATTTGAATTAGCAGAGCACATACTCATTTAACCGTATCTTGCACACAGCAGCCATTTAACACATTTACATACATTTCCTGGTCCCTAGATAAATTCTAGATAAATTTTTTCCTTGCATTCTTTTGGCTACACTTCAAGAAGATAAAATCAGTACAGATTGTTACAACAAGGATGGTGAGACTTAATAAGTTTTCAGTTATTTTAAAGCTTAACCTCTTAACTATTCACAGGATAAGCTTTAGTCTCAATTGCATAATCTAGGAATTTAAATTTCTTAACATTGGTTTTGGATCTCAGAAATTACATTGAGGATTGCACTAAAGAGGTTCTGATTGTTGAAAAGTATAAAATGTTCTCTTTTTAATATGTGCTTTGAATAATATTTGGGTAAGTCTGAATTTACATTCAAATAGACATAAGCAGGTTGTTTCACTTCAGATGTTAAATGAACTTTTAAAAGACTAGGGTGACTTATTTTGGTAACCACCTTGTTGAACTTCTGGGCAGTTATTAGGCAGAAAGCTCAAGTCAAAAGTTTTGTGAATCACCAACTTAAGTCCTCAGTTTGCTTTTACTTGTGAGTGTTGATGTAGGTCAGAAAGTAGTATTTTTATTTGAATTAACTTATATTTCTAACTAATAGTAAAGTTTGGATTTTTGGTTTTTTCCTCAATCTAGAGATGTGCAATTTCTAGTTATTAGACTAAAGTAATTGCTTGTATTTATACTTTGGCACTGTGCTTATTTCCCTCATTTAAATTTCACAACAACGTGTTGGGTGTCCCATTTTACAGATGAGGAACTTGAGGTTTAGTCACGTTGAGTGACTTCCCTAAGGTTTCATAACTTACTGCTTCACAACAATAACAAAGCAAGGATTTGAGTCAGGTCTGACAGCAGAGCTCTGCCCACTGCTTCCACCACCGATGCCTGCCTTGGGTGTTGCTCTGCCACCTTGAAATCTCCTGTTTAATGATGGTTTTAGAGTACTTGAGGTCTCCATGTGCTGTTCAGTGTGCCAGGTTTTAGAGCAGTTCCTTGTAGCAGATTTCAACATTGAGCCAAATGTGGTTACATAAAGAAACTCTAAAGTTTTGAGCTAACACTCATTCCCACTTTTTCTTGCATATTATACTATCTGTAGTACTGAAAAAGGAAAAACCACGTTCTCTTCCTCAAAAAGAGGATTTATGACCAGGGGGAGTAAAGGTGAAACATTTCTGATGAACTATATGTAACATGCATACTTCCAAAATATTTTACTTTGTGTCCTTAGTCAGAATATGTATTATCTTCAGACCTGACTTGGAAGTCATTTAGGGAGCAGAATAGTTGAGGGACTATAATATGTCTCCAGATATTGCATTTTTTATTATTCTGAAACTTGGGATAACTGATTCAGGTAACTGATCATGTCAAGAGGAACTTCGTTAGTGAATTGTTTCCTGTGAGCCTTCTAATAGCACCCAAATTTTTGGTTTGGTATTGTTACATCTAGCAGCATAATGTGATGCTAAACCTATTAATGGATGCAAGTAGGAAATAAACTACTCTCTGAAGGAACCAGTAACAATTATACTCTCTGTGAAATGTGGTCTATTGTCTTAGAGTAATAATAGCCTAAACAAACATTGTTACAAAGATAAATTTGCTGGAAACATGAATGCAATCTCATATTATTTTAAAATTATATTTCTGCCCTTAATTCCCTCCATTAGTGTGAATAATTGAGTGGATTTTATAGTGAAGTACTGTGTGAGTCACGCTCAGAGGGACTGTCAAGCTTTTTTGGCTTGCATTCAATTATGTTTTCATTATAGAGTCGCTGTTACATGAAAAGGAATCAGTGGGCATTTTTATGGGTGTTGCATTCTTTTTTTAAAAAAAAATAATTTGACTATTGATTTGTATAAACTTTTGAACCTTTGTGCTCTCATTCTTTCTGGCACATTTAAAAGTTTAAGGTGGCCACTGATCAAGAGAGACCTTTAAGGTCTTCCAGTCTTAAAGGAAAAAGGCCACATTTTGGCCCTTGTAATTTGGCTTCTTGTCATTTTAACGCTGTTTTCACACTGCACAGTGGCTAAGTTATCTTGCAGGCAGGAATTTTGAGTTTAAGATGACTGTATTTAAGTTGGAGGAAGAGTAATGGCAAACCAAAAACCACACCACCTTTGGCCAGTGGTTCCTTGTGTCCATCCATCTCTAAAACAGTTGCTGGAGATGTATCTTTTCCCTGGTCTCTTGCCTCTCTACCCTGTGTCTTTGCATTATTCCCTATAATGCTCAAAGAAGAAAAAGTCACATAGCATTAAATGCCAAATACTGCTGAACAAAGCAATAAATATGCTTTCTTAAATTTTTATTTTCTAACCACAGGAACATTTAAGCTTACAATAGAATTCACTGAGGAATATCCGAATAAACCACCTACGGTTAGATTTGTCTCTAAGATGTTTCATCCAAATGGCAAGTATCACTTTTAATACATAACCTATATATTGTCTATTATGGAGGTAGTCCATATTTCCTATTTGTGCCTGTGTTTGTGTTTAGGCATTTTTGCTATTTCCTGAAAACTGAACTTGCTCATGGTGGGCTATGGCAGTCTTCATCTGTAGTCCTAGAAGTTAAGCAGTGAAGGGACTTTGCCTTTGTCTGGAGTTTTAAGAAACTTCTGGCTTGATGTTTATCATTTACTCTTGAGGTTTCCTTTTAATGTTAGGCCAGATTGGGGTAGTCTTATTTTCACTAGAATTTAGGACAGGAATATTCAGCTTTGGATGGATATCAGAATTACCATGGAACATTTTAAAAATGTAGATGCCCTGGCTTCGTTCCAGCCCTTCAGAATATAAGATTCTGTTTGCGATCTGGGGAGATAGACACAGTATGTTGGAAAAGCACCACAAATGATTTGCTTTTTTCCTAATAGTAAGCCTAGAACAGCTTGCCTTTCATTCGGGTTAATAAAGTATGTTCCAGAGTATCAGGTATTTTTATCTTCATGCCAAACTGTAACCTTGTGAACTCTAAGCTATCTTATTTCAGATAGGAGATACAGTTTACAGATTGGGTAGAATGAATTCCCCACAAGTGTATGGGTGGCTAGGGAGCCTGTCAGAAAATGTGTATGATTTCCTGCATAAGAGGGCAGTCTTTTGGGAGAACAAGCACTAAGTACCTTCTAGTTTTATACTGATTACATTTGACATCTCAGATCATCCTGGTTATTTCACTAGTAGTGATTATGACTCATCTTTTTAGAAACTTAACTGAGAAGCAGTTTTGGAATCTTCCAAAACCTGCAAAGCAAAGTGTTCTTCACTATATTTGTCTTGATTATACTGCTAAAACCTTAGTGGTTTTGATGTGTTTAACCTGTCTCCTTCTATGCTCCTAGTCTATGCAGATGGTAGTATATGTCTGGACATACTTCAGAACCGCTGGAGTCCAACTTACGATGTGTCTTCCATTTTAACATCCATACAGGTGAATTTCCCCTAGTGTGACTAACAAACTTTGATATGTTTACATTAGCAATTAAATTGTTTTTTGAGAGTCTTAACTTTAAGCTCTTAAAGGTAAAATGTAGGTCATTAAGATCCAAGTCACCAGGAAATATGTTAGCTACTAACAGATTAATGTACCTCTAGCTCAGAATGCTAAGAGGAACTTAAGCTGTTTGTTACTTAGGATACTTGAGTTTCACTATCTTATAAAATATGTTTGCTTTGAATATGTGTACTTTTTTTGCATTGAGGAACTGACTTTCTAAAAATTGTTTCTGTAGTCTCTATTGGATGAACCCAACCCCAATAGTCCAGCAAATAGCCAGGCTGCTCAGCTGTACCAGGAGAACAAGCGGGAATATGAAAAACGTGTTTCTGCAATAGTGGAACAGAGCTGGCGTGATTGTTGACCCGCGTGAAGCAAAAGAAGCTGGTCATATGAAAAATATATATTGATGTGTTTGTCATCTTCCTATTCCTCAGTGTCATTATTTACTTTATTAAATGCAAAATAGCTGTTGTGCTGTTTCCATCTTCCCTTGCCAAGGTTTTCCTACCCTTCTACCCACTCCTCGAACATCAGAAAACACCCTCTGAAATCAAATGTACTGTACCTGGGTTACGTGCAAACATTGCTAATGCTTAACTATTCCTTTTCTGTTGTGCCTCATCTGCAGTTTTAGGACAGTATTGTGTTACTGTACTTTACAATAAGCTTTTAAAATGAATTGTTATGCAAGTGGTGCTTATGCATAGGTTGATGACCAGGATGTTATTTTTAACAAAATGATGGCTGAAGTGTTTCATCCTGGCTGGTCCTTCACTTGTGTTGGATCTCGAAGTGAATGCTGTTTGGCATACAGCCTATAGAAAACAGGGAAACAAATCCATACAACCGTCCATTTTGAAAGCAATGGAAGCTAAAATTGCTGTGATGCTCAGATCTGACCAATATGAACTACAAGACGGTTTTTACTGGTAGGAAGGAGAATGTTAAAGGACTCCCAAAGGACAGTGCAGCAGTTGTAGTAACTGACACACCATCTCCTTGCAAGATATTCACTGGACACACCCATGCTAAGTTTCAAATACTGAAGTCTTCTGGATTTTTTACTTTTTAAAGAGGTGTGGGGATGTGGGGTAGAAACAATCATTAGTTTTTAAGCTAGTGAAGCTTGGAGATCTTTTCATCTTTTTAAGGAGCAGTGCTACCTTAGAAAAATGTATAGCCCCCCATCTTTTTTTAAACTTTTAATTCAAAGAAGGGAGCATATCTGGCAAAATACCAATATTTTCCACTCAAAGCCTGAGTTATGCTGCATGTTTCAGTTTCTTCTTCCCTTTCAGTATTATAAGAACCTTAAAGTCAATGTTTGTAATCTTTCTTTGGGTATTTATACTTTTAGATAGACAGTACCTTTAAATGCCAGTGTGGGACAGGCTTGTAAATGTTTTGTCTAATGTTCCATTGTCATCTTGTGCATTTATCACTATTCTAAATCTAACTTTGCACAGGTAACCCATGTAAAAAATGTACATTTTTCAAAACTTGTAAATAAAAATAACCTTAAAATTTTGTAGTCAAGGTATAATTATATTTTAGCCCAGTGTGTGAACCTTTAGTATTAACTCATTAGAATCTCATGTCTGCACATTTTTCCCCCTTAAATATACTAAAGCAAAAATACAGATTCTGGGAAAGAGGAGTAGAGATTGTTGGAAAGGATTTTTTCTTTTCAGTCACAAACATTAATGCCTTAAAAAAATTAACAATATAGAACTATTAAAGTTACTTCAGTATGTATCAAAGAAACTGGAAAGGGGGAAGAATAAAACCTATGTATTTGCCAGCACCCTCAGAGTACCAAGCTCTAAGTTGCTGATCCTGACATTCCACCTCTAAAAAGCCCTGGGGGGGCTCCCTGGTAGCACAAGGGGATAAGACGCAATCTATGAAGCAATCTGCAGCCACTGCAGCACGAGTTCGAACTCCAGCTGGGGAGCTATACACATGGCACAGCAGACCTCTCCTGACTCATCCGCTGCTCCCCTCAGCAGTGTATTTTGGTCAGTCTGCCTGTTCTGCTCCCCTCTATCTCTGGTGAATCCTCTCACCGCCCGCACCTCTGGCCTGTACCCCAGTTCTTGTATGCATAAATAAATACCTGAAAAAAAAAAAGCCCTAGAAGCAAACAATAGTACCAAACTATTACTAGGTCTTTTAAGTTCCATGTAAAGTTTGGGAATGCAGGTAACCGCAATCTCATTTAAACAGTTCTCTCTTTTGAGCAACGACACATCTCATTTTAAAGAGACAAGTGACCTTGTGGAAACTCACCTCTACACCTGTTTGGAGGGTGCTAAATGAAATTAAACCCTCTGGAAGTACATGCCCCACTTGTCCTTTAAGACGTGGTGCTTAAAGGACCCTCAGAGTGGGGGAGTTCATTCTGCATTGACCACATGAATTGGTTGGTTTCACCTAGGTGCAATATTGCTAAATGTGCTTAGCATTTTCCTTCAAGTCCACTTCTGCTTCAAAGTGGAATCAAATTCACTTGGTTTTTATTTGCTGTATTAGTTTTATATTATCTTTTTCATCCTACTATAACTGGGTACCTTAAATATTGACACTGTTCATACTTGAAAGAATTTAAGCTGAGACTGGGAATGTGCAGATTTTTAATTTTTTTTTGCATCCCTCCTAGGAAACACCATTCCCAATCTTTCATGGAATAATTCTTTTAAAATCTTAAAACAGTCAACAAACTGACTTCCCAAAGAATGCCCTTGGTTAAAGGCACCACACACTATTCATTCAAAAGTTTAATGCTAACTTGCTTTTTCACACTTTTTTAAATGCCACAGACTACCTGTGTAAGATAAGCATAACAATGCTCATTGTAAAGTTAATTAAAATAGATTTGCAAGATCTCTTTTCAAATGGCAGTCAGGTTTGCACTTAAATCTTCAAGTCTGCACCTACTGATATGGGGAAGTGGGTATGATGAAGAGCCAAAGTTGTAATTAGATTCCTTTATTTAGGACTCATCTCCAGCTTCAGGGGTTACTCATAGCAAAGTGAATGCATTGTATACTACTAAAAAAAGATTCCCAACAGAATGCATGAAATTTCCATTCATTTTGCAAAGGGGAGGAAAAAAGTCTAAAAAAACCTGTGAGACCCAGTGCTAGATATAACTGAAAGCAGTTAGCTCCTTAGTGTAACATTTAAGAAATTCAAATCAAACTTGAAACTGTTCATGTAAATGTGAAGGCTTCTAGCAAAGTTACTGGGTAAAAATACTGCTATCTCAAAAAAAGGGAAAATACAGGAACTAACAAAATACAGAACCTGAAGGTTGTCAGCAATTCATTCTTATGAAACTCATTTCTCAATGTATTTTTAAGCAGAGTTAGGTCACTTCACTCGAATTCCAGATTAATACCAAAGCTGATCTAAGGAAGTTAGGAACTCTGGACCCCCAAATCCAGGAACCACATTTGTATGTACTGGTTCCAATAATTTTGGAGCCTTGACTATAACATTTATATTCCGTTCTGCTGAACTTTTCTAGACAAACCAGACATATGTAACATTTCTCTATACCCCTGTCCCCCAAATTTATTTTGGGAAGAGGGAAGGAATGTAGAGAGAAATGATTTTTCACACTCCTTAATCATCAAAGCCACCCTTGGGAGAATTGAAGGCTGGCTTTTCTAACTCACTAATTGAACCATTAACTTCTCAGGGTTGGCATGACCCTTGCAGGTTAAAAAAAAAAACAAAAGCAAAAACAACTGCAAACATTTTAGTTTAATCCCTTTGCTATTATGAAAACTGTTAGTGCCACACAAAATGCACACACGTCTTCCTACCAACATTCACACACTGTAAGAAGTTAGTGCAAAGCAAGTATCACACACTGTATTCATCACTGTAGGTGACTAAAAGAGATTTGGGCATAAAAGTTAACAATCCCTTTATATATTTTTTTAAAATAATGATTTACCTATAATGGACAGCTCCTTAATGCTAAGTATAAAAAAGGGAAAGGAAATTAGTTTGTTGTGGGCCAATTACATGTCAAGCATGGTGCTAAATGTTTTAAGACACTATAGACAACCTAATCATCCCGAACATCTTTTCACTGGAGATGTTTGTCAATATTAATATTCACCTCCGTTAAATCTCTTGGTATATTTAAGGTACAAACCATAATCATGTCAAAACAAACAGCCTGAGATTTGGTTGTAGCCAGTATGTTGGTCTATAGAAAAAGTGTGATGGCTGACTGATTAGGTGTTCCTGTCTGCTAAATTATAATGCGCATCCATCCACATGTGTTCTGGTGTTGAATTATTCTGTGCAAACACCACCTCCCTTCTCCAAAGACTCAGTGTCGCTACATGGTTGCTGCCCACAAATAAGTACACCACCATCTTGATCAACTTTGGCTCCTTTTTATTCAGGAAGCATACACTAACTCTTTTTATACATTTTTTTTTACATTCCAGAAATAAGCGAAAATAGCGGTTTTAAATATGTTACAAAGTTGGCTTTTGGGACTTAATAAGCTTTTTGAGAGAGGGACCAGCCAACCGACCTTTTCATCAAAGCACCAATGTACCTTCAGTCTTTTACCAAGCTCTACCACAGCTGTGGCTGCCCTGGATGTGCTGTACATCCAAATCAAGTGAAAGCTATAACGGAGAGTTGCTGTGAGTCTCTCTGCAAGGCACCAAGAACAAACAGCTCCAGCTTCCTTTCTTCAGATTGAAACAAATTTTTGAAACTTTTCAACTGCTCTCTCAAGTAGTGCTCTCTCAGCATGAAGACTAGAATTTGTTAAAATCCGTATATCACAAGATACAATAAATCACTTCCAATATTCTGGAAACCACATGAGAGAAGTTATAAATAAATGAACACTAAAATTACTTTAAGAAAGTTTTACATCAGTTAGTTGGTAAGGACATTTACACGTACAGCACAATTTACTTTTAAACATTCTATAACTGGCTTCACACAGAGATGGAAAATAGATAATACAAAATGATTTGACATTTTCAGTAAATCTGGAATTAAGACTAATTTGATGGTAATTGTTATCAATTTTACATGTTGCAGATTGCTGTGCTATGCCCTTTAAAATGAGAATTTTTCTTGGGGTGATATTCCATTGGATATGTGTTCTTGCTTTGTACAAACTACTAAAATCGAAGGGACACAGCAATATCAAAGACACAAACAGTAACTGCACGATATCATCTGATTAAGCTAATACAAGTGGACAGAATTCTTCAGGTTCCAATATCTAATAAAGCACTATATGAAATGAACAAGGTAAAACATCTTAAGAATGAATATACTCTGTACCCAGAACATGTAGCATTTTTTTAAATTCACAAATCTGCCTAATTAGGCACCTACAAAATAAATTAGTACAATCTCAATTTGCTTGAGGCATCACAAGTTCGTAATGCCCCACTTGGCCTTCCTGCTTGAGCTGGTCTAGTAGGTCTTCCTTCCGTCTTTTTCTACCTACCACCAGGTATCTATCATGACCGACCCCATGTGATTTACTCTTAAGACCATACTTCTGGGCAATCTGGTGTATTTGTTTCCGCTCATCATTGGTCAGTTCTGTAGAGAAAGTCAAATCCGTGTGGCTGTCAGAGCGGGCGTAGTTTCTGATGATCTGCTCGATATCCCTCTTGGCAATTTTATTCACCCTCTCTACATCAAGGCCAAGCCCTTCCCGCTTATGCTGCTCTTTGACAGAGATAGGCTCCCGAATGCCCTCACCAGATTTCCCTAAACCACCACCCGTCCAACCCATCTTTCGCAGCAGTTGATTCCCGATGTTATCTTCCTTGATTTGTTGCTTGTAAGCCTCTTCTGCTGAGCGGCCCTGAATTTCATTTCTTGAAATCACATCTTCAATAGCTCCTTTCTTCAAGTTGTTAATGACAGTCGGCTGGGTCTTTTTGAGGGTTTTCACAGCTTCTCCAGCAGCTTCGTATTTGACAGTTTTCTTCACCCCCACTGCTTCTGCAATTACTTCACTCTCTAGAATCACCTTGCATTTCCATCGGAGGCCTGTCATTCTTTCATAAACATATTCAACGGTCATTCGGTTGAACTGAGCTGTGTCATTCAGTGTGCACACAGGATTTGAAGAATTCTCGTAAACTACAAGATCTTTTATATCTTTCTTCTTTCCAGATCCTCTAGGTGAAGAGCCTGTTTGGCACTGTGAACTTTTGACAGATGGGTAAGTAGGCTGTGTCTTTTGAAGGATTTTCAAAGCCTCATCAGCAGCTGCATGTTTACTTGTTTTCTTGGTTCCATAACCTTCAGCTAAGCAGTGATCTTGCAAGAACACTCGACAACGCCATGTGCGATTTGGCATCATCTCATATTTGTACTCAACTGACATTTTGTTGTATGAGGCAGAATTGTTAAGGATACCAATGGCATCATTTGCATTTTCTGTAAGGACAAAGTTGGTCCAGTGTTTGGCAGAAGCATTAAAAATTGGCTGCCCAGAAGCATCTTTAGCCAGTACCACCAGGTCTTCTGGTGGTTTCAGAGCTGGAGGAAAGTCATAAGAAAGCATGCCAATCTGACACACCACAAGGTCCTCTCCAATCGTGTGCTTGAATTTCCGTCGGACAACCCTAACTTCAATACGTTTCTGCAAGAGTTTTACAGCTAACTCAGTAGCTCGATCCCTGGACCCATTCTTGCTGCCAGCATAACCTGTAGTTAAGTAGATATTTTGGCATCTAACTTCACAAGCATAACCATCTGTTAGAAGTTTTTTATTTTTGGGGATGTCAGCAGGAGGGATTTCTTTTAAAGGAGCATATATATATTCAGGATTGGTCTTACATGCCTGAATACAACGAGTTAACATATACGTGTAATTAATCTTATCAGACCCAGAAGTCATCTCTGGATTAGAAAGGTTCTTCCAAATAGTCGCTGTTAATTTTTCAATAAAATACTGCTTCTCAGCTACCACTGACTCAGGAAATGTCTGTGATGGTGAAGGCTCAGGAACTGACTGAGAGTTTGCCTGCTGTGATGTGCTGCTTGGGGCAGGGTTCCCACTGTCAAAATACATGCTGGCTGTTACAGGCTGGTCTTTTGTGAAAATAAATCCTGATGAATCACAGTACTGAGAATTCCCATCTTGAACACTGAAAGAGTCTTGAGTATAATCTTGGTAGATGTCTCTTGGCATCCTGGCAAAATGTGTTTGTTCGTTTACCTCTTTTGTTTGAGGGTCATAAGGATCTTCCTGTCTTTCATCTTTTGAACTACTAGCTACAAAATGTACAGGCTCAAAACGAGGTCTCGCATGGAATTTGGAACCGGCTTGCTTTTTAGGAGGATTTTGACCTACAGAATGAGTGAAATTTACAATTCATTAAAAAGGGAAATTTTCAAAGGAACCAAGCAGGAAAATAGTACCAACCACATTTTTGCAAGCTGCATTGTTGGTACAAGATAACTTCCCATCACAAAAACCAGGTAATTTAGGTGAAGAGACTCAAATATCAATGTAAGATTCCAGCATAAAGAAGGCTGCTCTCTATTTTTCCACGTGTAAGGAAAGAGGCTTGATAGAAAATATGCCATTGAATCAATTCTGCAAGTCACCACCACACACGACTGGTAGATGCTGTTGCATCTAACGAGGTAAAGTACAGGTGAAAAGTACTGAGTAGGAGGTTGTCCCAGTAAAATCACATACCACCTGCACTGAAAAGCTCCCTTCTTAAGGATTGCCAATGAACAGATGGCTCTAATGCAACAGATATGACCACAGGTATTTACAAAGCCTTTCTTTTTGTATCAGAGGTGAGTGACTCTGTGATGGCACTTTATGTAGTTGTGACTGAAAATCAAATAAAAAAAATAACTATCAAAATATTCCAAAGGTTTTCAATCTCTAAGTCTTAGTTCTGACCTATTCTGCACAAAAGGATGTTTGCTATATTTTATTTCTAGAACAACAGCTAGAAACTAATGATTTATGGGGAAGGGAAGTGGCAGGGGGGAATCAAATTTAAAGCTATGAAAGACTGTTGAGGCTATAGCAGACATAACAGCTTTCTTCCTATTACACTGTTCAGTAGAAAGCTGGTCCACCTGGACCCATCCAAGAGGACTGTTACTTAGATGCTCAAATGATCAGAGTATAAGGTTGTTCTATTTAGAGGAAGGTTCCATGGCACAGACTTAAGGATAGCATAGTGTGACCTGCATATACTTAGTTTTCAGTTCTCTTTAGCATCCTCAAAAAAAAAAAAGTAAATAAAAGTTAAAGCCCTTTCACATTTGTGTAAAGTTCAATGTTACCAGTGTTACTTAAGAAACCATGTATCATGGGCCTCCCCGGTGGCGCAGCGGTTGAGCGCTGGGGTGCGAAGCTGCCAGCAGCCTCTGCAGCGCCGGTTCGATCCCCAGCTGCTCCCCGGCCACCGGAGAGGGTCCCACATGGCGTGCAGACCTCTCCTGCCGCCCGCTGCTCCCCTCAGCAGTGTCCTTTGGTCCTTCTGCCTGCTCTGCTCCCCGCTCTAGCTCTGGTGAATTCTCTCACCCTCCCGCGCTTCTGACTGTACCCAGTGCTTGTATAAACAAAACAAACAAACAAATAAATAAATAAATAAAAGCATGCCTCTATAAAAAAAAAAAAAAGAAACCATGTATCACATTCATACCATTTTTTAGAAAGCCATGTTGCTTCTTTAAATCCCACCTTCCACAAACAAGTATACTCACCATCACATGTTGAGAGGTGGCGTTTTTGACCTTTGGAAGGTTTGGGCAGCATCAGATCATATGAAGGCATCTCCCCAATATCAATACCTTCAGCCATTTGGAGAATTTTTTCCATCAAACGGGGGCTGTACCTATTTAAATTAATATAATCTACAGTTAAAACAGGTAAGAATGTACTTCTCCCCAAAAGTTTCTAAACTGAAGAATCTACTTAAAATATTTACCTATCAAAAGAGTAATTACATTACTATCATTAGGAATCAAGATTTTGTAGGATAAGACATACAAATATAAAGTTAAAACATTTCAGTAGACTTCATCTTTAATTCGAAGGTATCAGTATAAATGCTTAATTTTTGTCTTTCATATATGCATATCAAATATACATCACTATTTATATATTTATAGAAGTAGCAAGGATATTAAGAGCTGCTGGGTTAACATCCAGATTGTGGGCTCTATCATTTCCCACGAAAAGGAATCAGGGTCCTTGGAGAAATGGCTGATTCCAAGTCTGGGCAGTAATGTGTAAGAAGAACCTGGGAGAATCTTCTTGTGCCTGGAATTAAGGAAGCTGTCAAAAATCACAGGGGTTGTGTCAAATGGACTCAGAAACCAATTTGAATAGACTCTTACTGGCAAAAGGAGTCAACAATAACCACAGTGGATTGAAACACATCAAATATGTTAAAAATCCATTAGTTCATAATGATACTTACAAACTCATTACTGGTCACCTTTGGGGGTTGGTAGGCCATCAAGTCATTATTTTAAAATGGTAAAGAAAGCAAGCATTTATCTGGCATTTTTCTGTATAAATTGTACCTCAGAGCAAATAAAGAGTTAATGAGAAAATTCTTTTACATAAGCATTCCAGTTAATAAATGAAGGAATGATAAGACTACTGACATTTTGCAATCCATAATGAAATAAATGATCATCAATGGCTGCTAAGCCTATTAAGCAAAAAGTTGATGGGGGAAGATCCCAGAAACAGACCCACACAAACATGCTCAACTTTTTGTTGACAAAGCTGCAGAAACAATCCAATGGAGGAAGGACAGCCTTTTCAATAAATGGTGCTGGAGCAACTGTGCACCCAATGGTCAAACAAAAGCTCAACAACCTAAACCTCACACCTAATAAAAAATTAACACAAAATACATCATGACTTAAATATAAAATACTACTTTACTAAAAAACACAGGAGAAAATCTTCAAGATCTAGGGCTAGGCAAACAGTTCTATACATGACACCAAAGCATGATACATAAAAGGGAAAACTAATAAAATGGACTTCATCAAAATTTAAAAATTTCACTCACTTAAGACAGTGTGAAGGGTATATGCAAAGACAAGATAAAGAGTGTTGCAGGACATCTGGGCTGGGATGAACTGGGAGAAAATATTTGTAAATCACACATTTGACAAAAAACTAGCAGTATAAAGACCTCTCAAAATGTAACAGCACATGAAAATAAGCACAAAAACACAATAAGCACATGAAAAGATATTCAACATCATTAGCCACCAGAAAAATACAATTTTGAACCACAATGAGAGATTACTACATGCCGATCCAGAATGGCTAAAGTAAATAATACTGACAACACTGAGTGCTGCCAAGGAGGCAGGAAAACTGGATCACTCATAGTTTGTTGGTGGGAATGCAAAATGGTATGCCCAGTCTGGAAAACAACTTGTAAATTTCTTATAAAATTAAACATGCAATTACCATATCACGTAACAATTACACTTTTGGACATTTATCTCAGAGAAATGAAAACTTGTGTTCACACAGAAACCTGTACAAGAATGTACATAGCAGCTTCATTCATAACAGCCCCGAAGTGTAGTTGGCCCAGATGTCCTTTAACAGGTGAATGGTTAAACCCTGGTGTATATACACCATGGAATACTAATCCCAATGAAAAGGAATTAACTGCTTATATATTTATGAGTGGGAGGAGATGGGGAGATGGCTGTGGTTCCAAAAGGGGTCCTTGCGGTATTGGCACCGGGCAACATCTTGACTGTAGTATGGATAGAAAAACCTACATAGGTGATAAACTGTAGAGAACTAAATATTCACGCCCAATAGTCAAACTGAGGGTGGTAATAAAAGCAGGTGATTGTAACAATGTCATTATCCTGGTTGTGATATATTCAAGAATTTTGCCAACTGTCATCCTTGGCGAAACTAGGTAAAGAATCCAGGGCACTCTGTGGAGTGTTATTTTTTTACAGTTGTGAATCTACAACTATCTCAAAAATTAAATTAAAAAATTTTAAATTTTAAAAAATTCAATTAAGTTATAATCTTAATATCACACATAAAAAAATAGGGACACAACCAACCATGCACCTCCTGATGTAGTACAGTGGGATATACAAGGTACTATCTATAAAGCATTCTCGCCCTCCAAATAACTGAACCTGAACCTCAACCCCCAATTCCCAGAAACAGGTTCAATGCCACAGGACTATACCAGTCAAATCCAGATGCAGGAAACACCATTAACAACACATTTTCTTCATCAAAGTAATAGTATGCAAAAGCAGAGGGGGAACAGTTATAGGTTCAAGGAGACAAATCTAGCACATGTAGTGTATGGCCCTTGTTTGGATCGTACACAAAACCAACCAAATGTAAAAAGATATTTCCAGACAAATTGAGAAAATTGAGTACGAACTAGGCACTGGAATATTTTAAGAAACTGCTGTTAATTTTGTGGTGTGTGAATATTATGACTACTTTTAAAAATTCTTATCTGGTACAGATACACACGGAAGTAGTGCAGGTGAAGTGATAGGAAGATTTTCTTTCCTATACTCCAGACTATCTGCCACCAAAAATCAGGCAGCACGGATGATATGGGAAGCGTAACAGATTGTCGGTAATTGCTAATGTTGAGTGATCAGTACATGATGGTTCATTAAACTCTTTTACCTTTGCACATGATTTTTTTCTTCCATAATAAAAAGCTTAAAAATGCAGAATTTTTTAAAAAAAGGGCCCTTATGAAGATTGGCTGCTTGAAAAAATATCATTTTACTGCAGAGAAAAATCTGGGTTCAAGTTAAGTTTTCATCATTGTGGGATGTACTCACCCCACCTTTAAGGACTTTCCCACTCTAAGACCAAAGAGACTGTTGGTGGCATTTGGGAAGAAAGCTCTGAAAATGAGTTAACCATCACACCTTTATAAGAATAAGTTCTGAACCTGGAGTATAACATTATCCATTTTGCCACAATAAATTCCACACCCATCAGGTACCTTTCCTTGCAAAGCAGAAAAGTCAAAACAGGGTGGCCTTTACTTACAAATTACTAGACGCTAGCTCAGTTGTAACCTGCACTTCCCACTAATAATTACTACTACTGCTGGCAGCTAACACCAGCATTTAAATGCCAAGAGTAATTTTATTTCTTTTACTTTTATCAAAACAATGGAAAGCATAGCCTAAAACATCAACCATTCTATATATTACTTCCATTCAGATTTGGGAGTCCAATGTTCAAAGTATGAGATGAAAGCAAAAGAAAACATTATGGGCCTCCCTGGTGGCCAAGGGGTTAAGCATCAGAGTAACCACCAGGACTGCCCTACTTGGGAGGCAGGCCGGAGTTTGATCCCCAGCCAGGGACCTAACCCACAGGGAGCAGCAGACCTCTCCGATTTCACCCCGCTGCTATCCTCAGCAGTGTATTTCAGTACATCTGCTAGTTCTGCTCCCCACCTGGTCTCTGGTGAATCCTCTCACCTCCCCCACTCCTCTGGCCCACACCCCAGTTCTTCTATGCAAAAATAAATAAAATCTTAAAAAAAAAAAAAAGAATGTGAAACGAGACAAAGTCAACAACTTATAAACTGGTAATGCCACTTTTGCTACCAAAATTGGTACTACAACCAAGCCACTCACCTTGAATTCCAGTCAAAATTCTCCAGACCTTCAATTACCCTGAATTCAAATATGGTGTGCAGGGGTAAATGGTGTGTATGTCCCACAGTGCACAGATCTACTTGGGGTTCTCTCCATTCATATTCACCTTTCTCTCAGCTTTCTTTCTGAGTAATGATTATATCTACTTACTGTTCCACATTCATTACATCTGCCACAAAATTCAACATTACCCCATAGGTTATAAATCTTTGTATAGACTGCCAGTCATTTCTTTATTGGGAAGCTGTCATGGGTGTGGGTGTGTGAGGGGCGCACAGTGCCCTTTTCTCTCTTTTGTTCCTGTTTAAAACACCTGTTGTTTAGGGGTTTTCAAAGGTAGTGTACTATGTACCAAGCTTTTGGAAATCAGGACACTATTCCACTGTCTCATCAGGTCTAGCATATAAACTGATGATTTCTAACAGCCAATCTGACTTCATGAATCTTATGTTCCTAAACAAAGATAGGTACACATAGCAATATACTTATGATACATAATGGCACCTGAAATTTAATAAACATTCAGTAATAAATGCTTCCAAAAATTTACTATATTAAACTGTTCTACTATGTCTAAATAAAAAGAGCTGGGGTTTAATAATGAAGCAAAGATTAAGACTTCCAAGTACAAAACTATTTTCTCAAAACTATTCATAAGACCCCTGACATGAAATGAATAACATACCATCAGATTACTGATAAATCTTTCAAAAGTTCCCACCACCACTTCATTAGCTGGTGACTGATGCACTCTACCTATAATGTGCAAAGTTCGTTTCTCAACTATGAGGTCAGTCGGCATCTATCTTCCAAAACCATTCTCATATCAATAAGTAAGAGACAATCAGGGTAGCAAAGCTGGCTTCATTTTAAAATACAGTTTACCTATTAATACCTCATCAAAGCTCAATCAGTCTGGATTCTGCTTCTAATCCTAACAGTGAAGAATAATTGGAAAACTAAATGTTCCAGTTACCAAACATTCTGTTTTACTGAATTTTTATACATTATCAACCAATTTCAAGTAAAAGTTGCATTTCCTTATACATTTATATGAATATTTAAGTGCTGTAGATGGAGTTGATAACAAGACTGTATTAACTTCTCATCAGCCACAAGATATATCTTAGAAAGTGTCTGCAGAAGAAACGGACAGATTTTTTTCCTTTTATGATCATTAGCATTACCTGGGAACTTGTTAGATCCTGGGATTTTGCAAATTCTGGGACCCCACCTCAGATCTACTGCATCAGAAACCCAGTGTTTTCACAAGTCTAACAGGTGATCTGATTCTTGCTTAAGTTTGTGAACCACTGTTAAATAGTCAAGAAGATAATCAAATTTGTTCCATGAAAATCACCACCATTACCAAAAGGAATGAAACATGGTTTGCAACCGCCCATTTGAGCTCCTCCTTGGTCTCATGATCAAGGAGTTTTCAAAGATATCCTTGACCTAGGGAGTTATTTCGGCCTAACTAAAAATGGGACATTTTAGCATTTGAGAGAGGTGGGGGAAAAGTAGTTTCCTTCTTCACAGTCTGTTTTAAAAAATGATGAACCTTGAACACGAAGTTAACAATTTTAGTTTAGAATGGGCTGTTTCATGTATTCTGCAGTTCCCTTGAAAGAAGAGTATTCTGTCAAAGAATACACCAGATGTTCTGCTGACATCAACAAGTACTGAAATATAGATTTCACCCACCTGAAGATGACAACTAACATAAAGCCTGCCTAAAGTGGAAATTGCACTTGGTCCCTTGCTTTCAAGAGTTTTTATTGCTCCTTCTCTTTCTCCTGTACATAAGCTATCAGCTTTTCAGTTATGTGAGTTGAGGCTATGGCAATCCTTGTACTGATTAATTTGACTTAACTGCAATGTAATATGACAATATAGCATATATACTAGGCAGAGATGTGCCAGGTCGAGTGCAGGCACACACAAAATGCCCGGGATGCTTGAGCTTTCAATACCAACTACCAACAGCCTGGTTTGTGTTTTTTAATTCCCTAGTTATGTACAAGGCTGGTGTTCTTGGAATGAAACCCTGAGATATAATCATGATGTGGCTGTTATCAATTACTTGCTTTCACTCCTGGTTCATCCTTCCCAAATATTAGTAGCTAGGGGCCTCCCCAGTGTTGCAGCGGGTTGAGCGCAGCACTGTGAGTCTGTACGCAGCCTCTGCAGTGCCGGTTCAATTCCCGGCCGGCCAGGGAAATTCCCACATGGCACGGCAGACCTCTCCTGTCTTGCCTGCTGCTCCCCTCAGCAGTGTTTTCCATCGTTGTGCCTGTTCTACTCCCCACTCTGTCTCTGGTGAATTCTCTCACCCTCCCGCATCTCTGTCCTGTACTCCAGTTCTTGTATAAATAAATCAATCAATCTTAAAAAAACAACAACAAATATTAGCAGCTGTGTCTCAGTGGAAAGAACATTAGAAGACATGAGTCCCAGCCCCAACTGCGGGACCTTGGAAAAGTCACTTAACTTCTTAGCCTCCACTGATTCAGCTGTAAAAGTGAAACACCACCTAATTCCCAAGTGAGATACATACATATTTTGCATATTTATAAAGCTGTATTCATCTTTTGAGGCCACATATATTTACTGTGTGGCTATTATACAAAAGGCACTTTGCTAGGCACTGAGGATAAAGCTGTGAACAAAAAAGCTTACAGTCTAGTGGGAAGATTATTTATTAACACAAAGGATGGTCAGTGTGCCCTCCCACCCCCATGGAAGACTGTTTTCATTAGGATTCAGATTCCCCATGGCCTTCTATAAAGGAGATTATGATTATAGAATAAAGATACATTTTCACCTGCAAAATAATATTGTTAAGTGAAGGTCAATTTGATTATCTGACTTGATTCGTTACTGAGGCTTCCCCAGTTGTATCCAGTTCCTCCAGTGAAATAATCCTTATCTCTAGAGGCAGAGATTAGAGAGAAAAACATTTTTGTGATGAGAGCAAAACAAAGTATTACACTGGATGGTATGTTGAACAATGAAGGTAGGAATGGACAATTCTTTTTTTCTGTATCTGTTAGAGTTATTTCTAGAACTGAACTGGCTGCATTTGATCTGATCATTTTCCAGAATTTCTAATCATTCCCACATATTACAAAAACGAGGCAGGAGTGTAAAAAAAAACAAGAAGCATCTCAGTCTATCAAAGGAATAATTAGTATAGGGCAGACTTGGGGGTTCTGATCAGGACAGAGGTCCAAGTAGTCAATTTTAAAAAAAATGGGTTGGAAGCATACTGCAGTCTCCATTGAATGCAAACAGCTTTCAAAGGCCTGTTCCGAACGGCGCACCAGGTTCTAGGAAACCGGAGGGGGTGGGGGACGGACAGACAGACACACAGGAGCGTGTGCGGCACGCGCGCGCACACACACACCACACACATACGTACACACACCCCCCTAAAACCTCACCCGAAGGCCAAATGTTAATCCTCCTGATCACATTTAAGGAGAAAGGAGGGCAACCCGTTTTTACAGTAGATATACCCATTTCTTTGTTTGCGTCCAGACACATTATGCGCAAATCTACAAGCAAGGCGGACCCCGAGGCTGAGACTTCACAGAAACCGCCCCCCAACCCCCAACGGTAAAACCCAGCTGGGGTCTAGTGTTGTTTATTTAATGGGGATAAACGGTGACTGTGGCTAAGGAGAGACTCGGTTAATACCTCAGGGTGACTTGTCGTCCCCCACCCCCGACCCCGACCCTCAAAGCCCAGACTGTGGAAGATTCTCTGCGGATGCCGCAGCTTTGCATGATCCTACGCAGGTTCCAGGTTCCGCGATTCGTCATTTCCCACGCCCTCCAATACCACCACCACCTCGACCACCTCTCAACAATCCTCTTCAGGCGCTGCTTCCTCTCCATCCCTGGTTCTGGAGGGGCCACTCCCGCGATCCCCACACCCTTCTAGCTGTTATGTCACCCCCTGCCACCTCTCTCTGCCGCTACCCCCCACCCCAGGCCAACAGTGTGCCCTCTGGTGTCCTCTAGCACCTCCAAATCTCCAGTCTCCAAGCTCTCATCCTTATCCCGCCTCCGTCCCTATCCCGACCACCATCCCTGACCCCCTTACTCAGGGTCCCTAACTCAACCTTCACACCTTCCTCACCTGCAGCCCAGGAAAACGTGGTTGGTCCAGGCGGCGGAGAGAGCCAGGAGCTGGTCCAGAGCTGCCCCAGGGTAGCTGTGCAGATGCCGACAGATGAAGCTGCGCCGCAGAGCCCACTGCCAGTCACTTTCGTGGCTATAGCGCCACTGCTCCAGCACTGGCTCCGGCGGGGGCGGCGGGAGGGGCGGCAGCGGCGGCGGCGGGAGGGGGGGCAGCGGCGGCGGCGACAGGAAGTCGCCCCCCAACAGCAGACGTCCGCCAGCCATCTTCTCCGCCCCCAAGCAGGGACCCCAGGGATGAAGCCGTCTACCGACCGCCTGCGAGCGAGCGGGAACCGGGGTCCGTGGGAGGGGCCGGGTGAGGAGGGGCGCGCCCAGGCGCGAAGACCAATTCTCGGGGGACTGGAGTGTGTGAGGGGGGGGGCGACCTTTAAAAAAGGAAAAGGAGAGCTCAAGCTCACGTCCGGACGCCGGGGAGCACGCCTGCAGCACTCCAACTCGTGGAGGAGCAGGAGGAGGGCTCCCACCGCTGTCACACGCGCGCCGGGAAAGCCCACACGGCCCCTGCGCTCCGCACCTCCGGCGACCCGCAGACGCACGCACTGTGCCGGGAGCGGGGGGAAAAAGACACCAGCACGCTGTGCTCCCCCTCCTCTGGGCTTCTGCCTACCTACCCGCGTGCCGCCCCGAGGTTGTGAGGCCAGTGCGCGTGCGCTGCGGCTGATCCCTAACTTCAAAATCCCGTCGCAGAATCTCGCGCGACGCACATTTTTCCCTCCTTTGATCGCTACGGGCCTTTGACGCATATAGTGACAGCGAAGGGCGGGGACTCCGGAAAGGGAATGTGGAAGGTTCTCCGAGCTTCGGGAACACGTTTCCATTAAATCCCTGGAAGGCTCCCTCCGACGATGGTTGGCAGCGACCGGCCTGCCACTTTCCCCTGGATTTCTGGACAGGACGACGGTGGATCGCGACCTTTGGGAGGCACTTAGATTTGGAATGGGTTGTACACTTTTTTTTTTTTTTTAGTAAACGTCAGCTCTTGGAGAGGCCTTTTCCTCAGAGGATGGCTTCCAGAGCTCTGCGTGTCGTGCATCATTAGCTTTGCATTTTATCGTGAAAACATAGTAAAATGAAACACTTGTAAAAGAAAATCTTCAGTGCCACATCTCAGATCAGCCACTTTTCTCGTCCATACACCATTCCAAGTGTTGACAAATACAAATACCATGTTGACACAGTTCTAATCCTGATTGCAAGTAGTTCTGCATTTCATATAGCGATTTAAAACATGCAAAATATTGACAAAATACAATGGGGGCCTAGAAATGATGGTTAAACGTTGCGCTGCAGCAAACAGCTAAATTACTTACTGTGGCCAAACCTATCACTCCACGCACGGATCTGGTCCAGTCTGTTCCCTCACTTCTTCTGCCAATCTGTGCTATTCGTCAATGAGTGTCAATGGGAATTTATACAGCACCTACTGTGTGCTCAAATGCAAAGGAAAAACTGGGTTTTCCCCAGTGTCCTAGAATTGATTACAGTCTAGGTGGGGACAAAGTTCTGCATAAAATTCAATGTCTTCTTTTCCATCCTCCTTGTTTCTTGCCAGTCGCTGTGCCAGCCATGCACAGTCCTGTGCGCCCAGTAACCATGCCTGGAACAATTGAGGAAATCAAGAATTTTCTGGTCGCAGCCAGGGTAAAGGATGCAGATCCGTCAAGATCAAGAAAAACAAAGATAACAAAGAACGTAAAGTTTAAATTCCAATGCAGCATAAACTATCCCAGAAATTACATCACAAAAGTTCTTGATCAAGATATTCTGCACTACAGTATCCTCTTGTGGGATGTTTACTAATAGATTAAAGCAATAGGTAGGAGCTCTCACTGGCCAAATCTTGGTGATTTGAGCACCCAAATTAGTAAAGGACTGTAATGAGCCATTGAAAAAATAAAAAGTATAAATCCACAGTAATACTAAATAGATAAAAGCATAATGAAGAAGAGGATTTTTTTTTTACAATAGAATATCATGTGCTGGTTGGGAAATACGAAGGGAATACATGAGTTGGAAAATAATCATTTTGTACATTAGCACAAGGCAAGAATTATCAACGGACGCTAAATCTAAGGGAATTTTTTTTTAAGATTTATTTATTTGTTTGTTTATTTATTATTTATTTATTATTTATACAAGCACTGGGTACAGTCAGAAGCGTGGGAGGGTAAGAGAATTCACCAGAGCCAGAGCGGGGAGCAGAGCAGGCAGAAGGACTGAAGTACACTGCTGAGGGGAGCAGCGGGCAGCAGGAGGGGTCTGTGCGCCATGCGGGACCCTCCGGTGGCCGGGGAGCAGCCGGGGATCCAACCAGCGTCGCAGAGGCTGCTGGCAGCTTTGATACCCAGCGCTCAACCGCTGTGCCACCAGGGAGGCCCCTAAGGGGAAATTTTTGATGAGTAGGATATTTGCATTAACATAGTTTCTCCCCATAGATTGTTTATTAGTAGCAAAGGGGGGGGGAACAATAATTATATAGTGACGAAATTGGGCAACGCATTCATCCCAAATGAGAACAATCTACTTCTTAAATGAGACTTCAAAAATATCAAAGTCCTAAAAAACAAAGAAAGGCAGTTCCAAATTAGAGACTAAGGAGACAGGACACAATGGATGATCCCAGATCAAATCCTAAATGGCAGGGGGAATAATGCTGTAAAGCATATTTATCAGTAGCAATGTTTAAATTTCTATAGTTGATAACTATGTTTATGTAACAGAATATCCTTAGGAAACACCACTTACACCACTTAGGTATATTTGGTGATAAAAGGCCATGATACATATAAGTTATTTTCAAATGGTTCCAGAAATATATTACATTAACAAATAGTTTGTCGAGGGCCTCCCCAGTGGCGCAGTGGTTGAACGCTGGGTTGCGAAGCTGCCCGCGGTCTCTGCGGCGCCGGTTCAATCCCCGGCTGCTCCTTGGCCACCGGAGGAGGGTCCCACATGGTGCACAGACCTCTCCTGCCGCCCGCTGCTCCCCTCAGCAGTGTACTTCTGTCCTTCTGCCTGTTCTGTTCCCCGCTCTGGCTCTGGTGAATTCTCTCACCCTCCCGTGCTTCTGACTGTACCCAGTGCATGTATAAACAAACAAATAAATAAATAAAACATGCCTCTATATATAAAAAAAAAAAAAAAAACAAATAGTTTGTCGAGCTTGGACAGACCTATGCAGAGACTGAATGGTCTGGAATGGAGACTGGGTATTAGGAAGTACTAGAAAACATGATAGAGTAAAGATAAGGCCAGTCCGTAAGTCCCTCAATAGCAGTGTCTAACTAGATCTCATGCAAAAACTAGATCCCCCTAGCATAGGGCACTTGGCCAAACCCAATGAAGTGTTCAATACACCCTTATCATTTTATTTACAGTAATTTCATTAAGCCCAAAATCAAGATAAGGAGCTTGTCCCCAACCCTATACCTAACAGGCATACATGTAATTCTTAATGGGCATTGAATCCGGACAAGGACTTTCTAAAGCTTGAGCCACAAGTTAAGGAAGGGCAGGACTTGGACACAGAGGGACAGTAGGTCCAGGCAGCAATACTGTACAGTACTACTGGTCTAATGAGCAACTTTTCTAAGGAGCACCCACATTTGAAAATAATGAACCTTCAAGAAATTTGTCCTTGCAGCAAAAGGCTGAATCTCCCTCGGCGGGGGAATCTTAGACAGGAGACAATGCTGCTTAACCTTGGTGCTGACAACTGGAGCCCTGGTTGTTTATTAGGGCTCGATTCTCTCCCTAGAAGCAATTGACATTCCCCCCTCCTCAGCAAAACCCCAGAGGCAGGCTGTCATCACCACTGTGGGCCCCTTCCTCCCTCACCTATGCTCTAGCAGGACTGTAGGCAAATTTTCATTGAACCCATTTTGCCCCCTAACTTGCATGAAAAATTTAGCCATTTGTGTTCATTTATGATTTCTTCTGACTGGCTAGTCACTTTTAGGACCTGAGTCTTGATGATGCATTACTAAGTAGAAAGCTGCATTAGAGGTGGAGTCGGCAAACTATGGCCCACAGGCCGCATCTGCTGCCCCGACCTACGCTTGTATGACTCTTACTAAGAATCGCTTTCACATTTTTTAATGATTGAAAAAAAATAAAAAGAATAATTCAAGACAGGTGAAAAGGAAAATCACATGTGAGTTTAAAATTTTAGTGTCCATAGTTTTATCAGTACATAGCCACGCTCATTCTTTTGCGTATTATCTATGACCGTTTTCATGCTATAGTAACGATGGAATGGCTGCACACACCACATGGCTTGCAAAGCCTAAAATATTTACCAGCTGGCACTTTACAGAAAAATTTGCTGACCTCTGACCTAGAGCAATGATTCTCAACATGGAACAATTTTGGCGACATCTGTTGGTATTATTGCTTGTTAGAACTGGAGACATGAGGGGCAGGGTGTCAGGTGTGCTTCTGATATCTAGGTGGGGATGCTGCTAATCATGCAACAATGTATGAGACAGCAAACCCCCCCAAGAATTATCTGACCGCAAATGGCAATGGTGCTGAGATAGAGTAACCCTTGATTAGAGAAACCTAAGATGCTTCTAGTAATGGGGTAAGTCCATCCTTAATAAAGGATATCTAGGTCTTTAATTTACATTAGCTCAGGTCCCCTTCACAATTACTCAAGCAAGGGAGTTACTGATGTTCTCCTTTCACAGATTTTTTAACACAACATGCCCCCAAAGCACACAAAGCTAGTAAGGCTGTCTGGCTCCAGGGCCTGTATTTTTCCATACGTCGGGGCCTCCCTCTGCTCAGTGACATCAGAAGCCAGTGTTGTCTCAATTGACTGCCCCCTAGTGTGCGAACTGCCCAGAGACAGGCCAGTGTCTTTTCCTCTGGTGTTCCAAAAGTTCCCAGGCCTTGGTACTGAGAGGATGAGGAACACTGTCTTATCTCCAGCATCTGGCTATTCGGGAAATGAAGCTGAGAAAAAGAAACCTGACCTCAATTGCTGACAAAATTATGAAAATTTTCCACTTTCTCTCTTGCCCACACTAATGCAGGGGAAGGGGAAGGCAGGAGGGAGGGAGACAGGACAGGAGAGGCTCCTCCCTGGTAGACCCAGGACACAAAATACTACCTGCCACCAACAGAATGCCTTTCAAGTCAAAAAGAACAGTCATTTCCATGAATTTTTGGGATTTTGCACATCACAGGATTAAATGAGAGAAGACATACAATGAGGAGTTCTTTTGCTTTCTGGAATTAAAACTCACCAATCTTATTCTGTAGGATCCACGTCCTCTGTTATCCTAGTTGATACTGAATTCAACCTGATCAGTTAAATCCATGCCAATGAGGGAAAACAGAGAACTCATCCTGCGGGAATTTCTGGCCCAGAATGGGGGGAGGGGGAGCAGCAGCCAAACTAAGAAGATTGCCCACAGACTGCTGGTGCCTCCCTGCACCCCTCAAGTCACCCACTCCTCCTAACACAAACCCTGGTGGGGTCACCCCACCTAATGATTTAAGATCAGATCACACAGTCATTGAGCATTTCTTTGAATTTTATTGAAAATTGACATGGACATTAGAAAGGTATCAAGCTAAACAGTGCTGGTTTTGGGATGTTTCTCCTGGCGAAGAATGAAAGCCCCGCAGAGGAGGGGGGCAGTGACTGGTCACACTTTTGAGCAAAAAGAACAAAGGAGAAGAAAGGAAAAACAAACAGATTGTGGAAAACATGCAGAGAGACTCGAGAGACACTGGCCAGTGGAATGGCGACTGCTGTAGGAGTCTATGGGGATGAGCACACTCACATGGCATTTTGATGCAAGTCAAACCAATGAATTCAAGGCAGATTTATCAACATCAAAGCTCACCCTCCAGATCCCAGGTTGAGCAGAGACCTCTCTTAAAACCCCAACTGGCCTCGCAAGGTTGAATGGATCATTTTGCTTTCACTAAGTGTAAACTCCCTCCTGCCTCGCCCTTTCCACCTGAGTGTTAGATATTGGATCCATTTCCCCCCATGCTGGGAGTCTGCAGAAGGTCTGTGAATGCTGACGAAGATACGAGTGTCGCTGGAACGTCTTTTCCATATTCAGAAATGTTTAATAGTGGCTGGAGACAGTCCAACCATTGAACCGGAGAATTGTTTAAAAAGAAAAACCGAAAACTCAAGCCCAAACCCATGAACAGCACTTCCACACCCACAGCTGAGGTCTCCTGCCCCAGTCACTTACACTTGGGTGAGTCGTCCTGCAGTGGTCTCTGAGGTTACATTGGGTCCATTCTCCAGCTCTGACGGCTCCTTTCCTGCCTTGTTAAGTTAGGACAAGACACTTCCATTTAAAATGCCATGTAAGTCAGGAGAGAGCTTCTTGCCTGGACACAGGGACACATGAGCACTAGTTGGTGTGATGTGGCGTGGGGTGTGTATGTGTGTGTGTGTGTGTGTGTGTGTGCACTCAGATTGAGGGGAGAGGGAACTGGTTGGTTTCTGGTTTGAGACAATATGGAGCCCTAACTCTTCTATAATGGCAGTCTTCTCCTTTAGACTTAGTGCAGCTGCTGAAGACAAGATTAAAAAAAGCTGGAGAGGGAGAGAGAAAGAGAAAGAAAACATGAAATTAGCCAAAGAAAAAGGACATTTGAAGTAAGAGAGGGTGAGGGGAGCGGGCAGTGTGAGGTAGCAAAGATGACACTTGAAGAAGACAGGTTAGAAATGAGGCCATTGATGGGCCATCACCACCACCACCAGGGACATCTGCTGAGAGGGTTTGAACAACACCACACACCAGTTTAAAGCTTCTTGTTTTTAATGAAAAACAAGCACATATTAACAGCCACATGTGAATGCCAGATGAATAAAACAAAAAACAAAACCCAAAAGTGATGTTCACTCCAACTAAGGAAAGCAGACTTCTTGGCTCAAGAGAAAGGACGTGTGTGTGTGTGTGTGTGTGTGTGTGTGTGTGTGTTTCAGGAAAGCCATTCCATTCCAGTCCGTGAAAATAAAAGCACAGACCCTTTCAAGTGACTGGTTTTGTTTCACCAGAAGTAAACAGAATACTTTGGTTATTGAAGAAACTAATGATTGTACTAACTCAAAAGCTTTTTCACTGAAGAAGGAAAAATTTTTTCTGTTTACAGTGAAAAAGGCTAGCCAACAAAGTAAGCATTTACATTCTTTTAAAAGCCTCGGTGGACTATCTGAAGGCCTTGGGGTCACTCACAGATTAGATTTTTCTCCACCAGACTCTCTAGAGTTTGTTAGAGATGCATGCCTAGGCCCCCTTCCAGACTTCCAGGAAAGCTGACCAGCGAACAGGTGTGTCCTGGTGACTCCTGGTTCAGGAGCTGGCCCGGAGTTTTCTGCTTTGCCTGTCTTACCCACCCCATCCTTAGGTAAAATTTTTTATGGGGAAATAAAAACCTCAAAGGCTCTCTACTACAAACGATTCAGTTTCTCTCAGCATCAAAAGATCTCATCTTCAGGAACATACTGGGACAGATCGAATCCACTTGTGAAATGGATGGGCAGGCAGGAGACACTGAATTCAGCCTGACTTCTGGCAAGAAACAGCTCTGGGACCTCCCACAAGTCTCTTCATTTCTTTGGGCCTTAATTTTCTCTTAGGAAAAAAAAAAAGTAGGTCCTATCTGTGTCAAGGACCAAAATGTCTCCCTTAATACCAAATTCCTGCCTAGTGTCTGAAAGTCTGTCAGAGGCTGGGTGGTGCTAATACTTTCAGAAGTTTTCAGAGCATTTCACATTAATCTGTAAACAAATGCCAATGAAGGAGTCTCCTAGTTGTAATGCAAATAACTACCTGAAGGGGGAGATGAAGACCAGTTGGTGGTATAAGTTTGGGGTTCTTTGGAAGAAGCAGCTAAGAAAACAGCAAAGCTGCCAATGTCGTTCCCAAGAAGACATGGCAGCCCTGACTTAGCATCTCTCTGTGTAGCCATACTTCTTTTATTTTTTGAACCTCCAAGGCTAAGGTCTCCTTAAACCCTCCAATGAAAACTTTGATGGTCTCAAGAAACTAGCTTATGCTTTGGCAACCTCATCTTCATATTTGCCTCTGGCCACTAACCCATCAGTAACTCACCAAGAAATCCCTATCCCAACTGCAGTCTTGCTTTGCCAACAAGAAAAGGTGTGTGCCTATGTTCGCTTTTCATTTTGTCTGCTTTTTGCTTCCTATTATCTATTATTGAAGTAAGAAACCCCTCAAAGGCCTAAAACTTTGGTGTTGTTTGTGTGTTTTAAAAGCTGATAAAAACAAAAGTTAAAAAAAAAAAGGAAGAAGATGGTCATGCTCAGTGCCCATGGGGCTGGGAGGCAGAACTCAAAAAGAAGGACTTGAAGTGGAAGTTCATCATGGTAGGGAGGGGGCATCTGGCTGCCTGGGACCCCAAAGGAAAGCTGTCAGTTAAAAGAGGAACCTTGACTTAAAAGGCTAAATGGAGTCCAGTCCAGCTGTAGCGGGGAATACTATTCAGTACACAGCCATGGATTACTGCAAAGGAAGGGCAGAGAAACGGCATGTTAGCCACACATCATTTCCAGGTCACCTCCAGCTCTCACTGTCACTGGCCAAACACCAAAGTCCACTCTGCCTTGTGGCCCTGACAATAGAGGGCTCTCTACCTCAGAGGGGGTTCCCCAAACCACTGTCGACAGGTGCTGTGATAAAAACTGGGGCTGGAGTATTTTTTTAAGTATCAAATCCTGAGACAAGAGATAGTTAAGAACCTTCCAAGGCACAACCCTCTTTTCACCTCTCCAGGTGATGAATCTCACCTCCTCTTACTGGGGGACATGTGCAAAAGACACGTTAAAAATCATTTATCAACTGACCAAATCAATAGACTGGAAGACTCATCAGAACAAAACCCAAAACACTGATTCTTTTGACTGCTCGAGTTGGCAGTTTACAGCGTGGGGTTATGAGACCTGCTGCCCTGCCTTGTTTGGCTGGTGTGAAGCTTTAAGGGAAATTACAGAGGCACCTAGGAAGAATTCCACAAATCTGTCATGCAGGACACTAGGCTGGTAATCATATTCAGGTTTATTCTCCTTTCCGCATCTGTGGGGTACCCAGAGTTACAGAGAGGGGAGACATTTATGCTCTTTTCTTCAGTGGTTGTGTTTTCTGGGAAGGATTGGTGTCAGTAAACTTGTTCTGGATTTTAAATTTTTGAGTATAGCTACTTTGAGTGAATCAAAGGGTTGGACTGAGGTTAGAAGGAAAAAAGGCATAAAAGGAACTCCCTTTGGGGCCTTCTGAGGTGGGTCTGGGACTCCCAGGGTGCAGGAGACTAAGGGGGAAGCCTTGGCGGATGCAAAGACCTCAGGAACGCAAACCGCAGTCAGTTGGAACAGGGGTGGTGGAGAGTAGCAGATGGGAGTCCTGAACTTGTTACGATCTGGCAAAGTTGGGGGTGTGGCTGGGGGTTCCAGTAGGGGGACTGGGATACACCATGCATCTCCAAGCCATTCCAAGCATCTCCAAGGACTGCTGGCTTCTTGACCAGAGGTCAGACACTGTCCTCAGACAGTCAGGATTTTCTAAACCTTGTCAGGAAGAGAGGGGAGGGCACAGGTCATGTGCCCCCCACCCCGATGTGTTAAGGGGGAATTAGAGAAAGGGAGGCCCAGCTCTGTTGTGCAGGAAAAGGGCATCTACAGGAAACCCAAACTGAAAATGAAAAGAAAAGTCGGGTTAATGAATGGAAGGATTAATGTACAAAAAATAAAAAGGTTAGAAGAAAATGGTTTAAGTCACGATGACTAATGGGTAAATTAGAATGCAGCTATGTTAGATGGTCTTAAGGTCTTATTGCATTGGCTCTTGGGAACCCTCTTTCTCACACACCACACACCACACACGCCCCTGAACAGCAGCTAGAGTGGCATTAGTTAGCAAAATAATTCTCAACTGCCGTGAAAATACTTTTTATCTCTTCTAATTGCCAGGTCCTGCCTAACAGCCCCCACACACACCTCGTGCAGGAACACCTTCAGCAACTCTCCAGGTGGTCTCGGCCCACCGCACAGAGTTCCAGGACCTCAGCCCCTGCATCACCTTGTCCCCGGGAGAAAGGGAGCAGGCAGAGGTTTCCCCTCGGGTAGCCATCGGGGTAGCCCCACTCAACTAACTGGTACCTCAGGGCAAGACCTGCTTGAGAACTATTTGCGGAGGGGTGCTGGGTTCCCAGCTCCGGTCCAGGCCGCAGTTACCTACAGACCCTGAACTATGGCAGCCCATTATTGTTTCATGTTCACATAGCACTTTGACCTTTCTGTCATCTAACCCTCATCTCTGTGATACATAGGGGGCAAGTAGTATCGGTCCTACTTTGACATACGAGGAGACTGCGATCACAGAAGCTAACTGCCCGGCCCATGTTCCCAAAGAGAGAGCCCCGGCCCTGCCAGAGCCTGAGGCCCCTGGCTGTTTACCACTCCTCCCACCCCCAATGTCCCTGAGAACTCTTCATCTGTGCATCTAACCCCTATTTATTAGCCAAAGAATACATTTATGTCATTAAATAAATACAATTATTAGATATTTGGGAGGCATAGTTAAAACATATGCATATGTGAGTATGTCTGTACAGTCATGGCCTCAGCTGAATACAAACCTCTACACACACACACACACACACACACACACACACACACACACATCACGTGAACAGCAATTTATACCAGAAATTACGAGTTCCAGCTCTAGCACTAACACACTGTGTGATCCTTGGTAAGTCCCTTAAATTCCCCTCTCCTCCACTTACACATCTTATAAAGGGAGGAAGAGTATGCCTTTCTTCTCTTCCTCAAAGGACTTCGGGAAGGTGAAAATGAGGTATCATATGGAAAAACACTTTGGAAAGTAGTAAAAATGTTATACAAATGTGTAGCTCTCTTTTTCTTCATCTTCCTAGGTGGAAAGAAACCTAAACACTACAGGAGGCCTATGTTCTGAGCTTCGTGGGATAGGAAGACAGGTTTCCCCCTCTCTCCAAAAGCCGGATGTTCCTATTTGGCATTTGTCGGTAGGTTATTTTGGAGGTTCTGGGAACACTAGAACTTTTTTACATAGAAATGAATGGAAACAGTGATCCAGACCCAAAGCAATAACCTACCAACTAAAGACAGTGTGCTTTCAGGTAGTAGAGTAAACCCTTATTTTCCCATATGATGTGCACCACCACCCAAAGGGTCAAGGGCCAGTAACCATTGACAGACAGTATCTGCAACTGAGATACGACCACACAGGGGTTTCTCTTACGGTTGGAGTAGCTGCAAACAGTGCCTCAAGCCGTTTCAAAATCAGTGATGAAGAGGGAGCTGTATTCCGCCTGCACCCTAGTTACTGAGGGGTGACTCTGGAAAGGAACAGGCTATCTTTGCTGCTTTCAGATCTTGAGTAGCCAAGCCCACCTTCCCTCCCCTATTTGGTTTAGAACTGCTTTTACAGTCTACTGGGGGGCCGCCTGCCAGGAAAAGCCAACATACTTGGGATTGGGGTTGGCTGTTCTGCTGTTTGCCAATTGCTTCTCACTTGTAAAGTATGGCTTTAATTATAGTTTTGTCAGAATTCATTTTAGTAATGGCCACTAACAAAGATTTACTCAGGGAAACCTGAACCAAATTGTGTCAAACCACAGGCAATGAAACCCGAATTCATGGAAATCCAACGTACGAGGATCCAGCTCTCCCGGTCCCCTTGTTGAGAATGGGGTAACAAAGAAAATACGGGTGATCACTCCACTTTGCTGGGCACTGGGACTACTACAGCGGAGGAGTGACAGTCTAGGAATTTAGAGTCTTCCTCAATGAAAATCAGCTGTTTAATTCAAGTCAACTAACAGGGCATGCCTTCCAGCCAGACAATAAATCATTTCATTGTTCTTTTTAGGGTTGTTTTCTTTGGCCCAATTTCATAGGCCTTATGTTTCAGAAGCCTCTATGGACTTCCTCTTCAGGGTTTGCTTGAAAGTCGAATGTTTTGCCAGCTGCCCAGAATCCCTGGTGCACTCGCTGCAGTAGTCAGTGTGGGACGAACAGCAGGCTCTCCACTTAAATCATAAACTACATTGGTAAATGGGGAGAAGTCTTCTCAATATTTTACATTCCCTGATCCAAACATACCAAATGTAAAAGATGTTTATGAGACAACCAGGGTACTCTGAGCACTGACTAGATGTTTTGTGTCAGCAAATTGTTAATTTTGTAGGTGTGATAATGGTGGTGCTGTGGTTATGGGGTTTTTAAAGAGGCATTATTTCTTAGAGAAATTTGAAACTGTAAGTCCCTCATGTTAGAGTATTTATAGATGAAATGATATGGGTTTGCTTTGTAATTATCCAGCAGGTTTGGGATAATAGATGAAGCAGGGCTGGCCTTATGCTGATGGGCTTTTGGGGGCTGAGTCATGGGTGCGTATGGGTGAGGGACGCACGGTCCTCTTCTTTCCCTTTTGTTCCTGTTTGAAAGTTTTTATGGCAAAGTTTAAATAACTATCACTAAGCCTAATTGTGTCAACTTGAACGTACTTATGTTCCTTTTCCACTCACTGCCTTAGTATAGTAGAATAGATATAAGGTCCTTAATTGCTCTTATCATCAACCTATAAGCAATGTGATACCAGGAACTGCTTTAGTCACTTCTGTCGACACAACACTTAGCCTTCAGGAATCCATTTTACCAAAGGTAACTTGCTTACCTCCTTTATCAAAGGTGTTCATGAAGCCAAATTAAATGTAAAGAATTTTCTAGAATATCTGAGAGCTCTTTATTTTCTTCCACTTCTGTGAAGGTTTGAGGGATTATACAGCCAAAGGAAATTTGAAAATGTTAAGTCCTTTGGCTAAGGAACAGCCACCAGAAGGAAACAGAGAAGCGAGCTTCCATTGGCTTGAAAAAGTCCCAAATCTGAGGGTCAGTGGTGACTGAAATTGCAGGACAAGGTTTGTGAACTCAACTGTTTCCCTCCTCATCGCTAGAGTTTACTTAATCTTAGAGTAAGGATTAAGGCTCTTTCAAAAGAAACGGTCAAAATGGAAACCTCAAATACTCATCACAGGACCCTTCTCTGTCACCCACTTATTCTAGCAGGAAAAATATGAAAACACCCCCTTTTAATCAGGCAGGCAAACAATCCACATGTACACTTGAAACCACACCAAACTCTTTCTTAATATCTAAGTCACAAGAGGAAACCAGCTGGGACAATGAAGCAGCTTCTTTTAAGATTAGATATGAATGTTGGGTGTGAGGAGGGGCAGATTTGGGTAGATGTGTTCTAGAAGCCACTGCCAGTTCTATTTAGAGTTAATAAAGCTTACCAGGACCATGGGTCTCATGCAGCATGCAGCAAACAGCAGAGTTAACTGTAAAACAGTAAGAGCTGATGAAGATGGAGTGAACTTAAGGAGAAATCAAATATTATGAGTTGACACGAACAATGAAGAGTTAGAGGTCAAAGGAGATTAGGAGTTAGGGGAGGGGTTAGGAGGGGTGAGTGGGTTGATAGGGACCCCGAAATGCTGGTACTCATTCTTAACCTCTTTAAGGGTAGCCAAAGGAAATCCCAAGTATGTGATTCTACTAGACCCAACCACCATCTTGCAAGAAGAAATGCTATTAACACCACTACTCTGAAAACCCACCAGCACAGTGGGGCAGGGGGTACAGATGTCATGCTGGGTTTTGCAGCAGTTCATGGAATTACCCAAGAAGCCCAGGCCCAGGGCTACTTAGACACCTGGAAGTATGGAAGAGGACAGTCTAGTTTGTGACGCCCTCATTGCTACTATGAGGTGTGAGATGGCAGCAAAGGTTTCTTCCCCCACCTCTGAATTGGAAAAGGGCATAGTCCCCAACCCCAAATAAAAAGGTGTCTCCTGCCTGGAATGGAAAGGAGTCAGTTAATTTGAGGAGACTAGGAGAAAGCCTGGGCTGGGAGGAAATTCCACTGAACATTTGCAATGGAGAATATTTATGCTTTAGTACCAACGGAGTCCCAACCAATGAATCTTCTAATTCCTGCCTGCAGCTGGTAGACGTGCCCCGGGACTGAGTTAACACACACCATAGGGCCATGAAGGCAGCAGGTTAGAACTGGAAGAGTAATTTTGGTTTTTCTGATCTTCAAAACAAGAATCCATTCCTGCTGATGTAAAGAACACACCGTGACTGATCAGTTAATAAAGTGTGCCCCAAGAGGCTTTTTTTTCCTGTTGAGCTGAACTTTATCCATCAGGCTATACCCCAAAAGTTAATTAGGCAGTGGATTTGACATCTAGTGTTGTGATTCCATAACAAAAATCTCTGGACTGTGAAAGCATTCACATTCCATTTTGGAATAGTCTACTCAGATTGCAAAACTGAGTGGTTTCAAATGCGAAATGGTTTACTCTTGAATCAAAGTCACTGTTTCATTCCTAAGTGATCAAGCCGGACAGGGAGGAAAGGGAAGGGTTTCCTCTTTCTGGCAAATAACCAATAGCTGACTTGAGGAGCAAGTGGCTAAGAACAGAAGGCAATGAACATCCCCAAGTTGGGAATCCTCAGGTCCCTTTAGTAAGGACGTTGCCTACCCCTCCAGCCCAGGGCAGCTCAAGTGGCCCTGCATCAACGAGCCCATGGGAACACTGGGTGCATCCTCGGTGTTGTACAGGTGCCACTGGAGATGCTTTTCTCTTCTTGAGTGTTGGGATGAGGAAGGGGTAACTTCTGCAAGCAAAGCTTGGGGATGGTTCCAGGTTATGGACCCATCTGGTAACCAGGAGCCCCTGCCGTCCTGCCTGATCAAATACCAGGGAGGGTGGACGGATTTGAAATCATGCCCCAGATTGAGAATGGGCCACACAGAGTATGCCAGCATCCGAGGGCTCCCCAAGTACTGCAGGCTGGCAACAACGGAGTGGCTAAGAGGGAGGGACAGCGAAGAGGTGGGAAATTGGGGCTGTTTGGCTGCAGCAATGAGAAGGGGACTGGGGAGGGTGTGAGGGTCGGCCTAAGGCCACTGGATGAGCAAACAGGCTAAACCAGTCAGCGTCAATCTTTGGGGGGTGCAGGTCGTGGTGGGGCGAGGGTGCCCGGAGACTCCTGGTAAAGGTTCTCTCTTTCCTCTCTGTGTGGCACCGGCCCTCCTTTTTGTTCATCTTCTTCCAACTTTTCAGCTCTCTTAGTCTCCTCTCTCCTTCCTCCACTCTCCATTCCGTTTGCTTTTCTACTCTCCTCCCTCCCTTGAGTTTGCAGGGCTTTCCTCAGAGGCTGGGCCTCTGGGGCCACACCTTCCTCTACTCTCAGCTACCCCAGTCAGGGAGTCCGTGGGTCCCTGATCTTCATTCATACACTGAGACCAGTTCTAAGCTCCCAAACCCATCTATCAGCCCACAGCTCACCCCTGGGCACCCTTCTCAGCCCCCTCAGCGTCCAGGCCCTGCCTTGAGGAATTAAACAAAGAGGAGAAAGAAGCCGCCACCCCGGAGCTGCCAACCACTTACTTTTTCTTCTCTTTGTCTCTTTTCAGAGTCTGTGAGCCTCCCGCCTGGGAGCCCTGGGACTGCAGCAGCTCTGCCGCTGTCTTCCTCTGTTTGAAGGCGTTCACTTCATCGTCCAGGGATTTCTTCTTATCCTCCAGTTTCTTCTTCTCGTCCTGGTGTAGTTTCTTCAGACGGTCAAACTTCTCATGCAGCTGGCAGGGAAGCACAGAGAATTTTGGGAGAGTCCCCCAGTGAGCAAGTTCCAGCTGAGAGGAGCCCAGGGCAGATGGGGGTGGCAGGGTGGCAACTCCACAGGACCCTGGGACCTGCCAGGGACTGAGATGATGGCACGAATGAGCACCATGTTCTGGATAGTTCCCTACCCCTGCCATTTTTCTCTCCAAGTTTCTGTTCCTGAATATGGTCAAGGAACAGTGCATTCTAGTTAAACAAATATTTTATTTAAAAACAGTTGCCATAACTGGTAGATAATATCAATTATAACAGTCATAACATTTACTGAGTGCTTACTTAGGCAAGGCACTGATTTTTAGACGCACTTTTTATGTATTGACTCATTTAATTGTCATAAAAATCCTATGTGGTAGGTTATGTGATGAAGCTGTTATTATCTGCAATTTATGGGGGAACAGAAGGGCAGAGAAGTGAAGGAATTTGCCCGAGCTCAATCCACTCTTTACAGAATTACATAATGAGACTGCCCAGTGTGAAAGCTCCGGCCTTTTCTTATCTCTTCCAACCAAGGAGGGTCACCATGGATGGCAGAAGAAACCTCAGCAACGCCAGAGTTGGTCAAAGGAAATACTTGTCCTTGGCCATGGAAAGAGACAAAATAATTTTATTTTTTATTTATTTTTTATTTTTTTTTTATAGAGGCATGTTTTTATTTATTTGTTTGTTTGTTTTTGTTTATACACGCACTGGGTACAGTCAGAAGCGCGGGAGGGTGAGAGAATTCACCAGAGCCAGAGCGGGGAGCAGAGCAGGCAGAAGGACCGAAGTACACTGCTGAGGGGAGCAGCGGGCGGCAGGAGAGGTCTGCGCGCCATGTGGGACCCTCCTCTGGTGGCCGGGCCGCAGCGAGAGGTCTGCGCGCCATGTGGGACCCTCCTCTGGTGGCCGGGGAGCAGCCGGGGATGGAACCAGCGCCGCAGAGGCCGCGGGCAGCTTCGCAACCCAGCGCTCAACCGCTGCGCCACCGGGGAGGCCCAAGACAAAATAATTTTATAAAATGGATTGAGTGTGGAGATCTCAGCCTTGACCAAGGGGAAAACTTCAGTAGCCCTGAGTACAGCAAGACACCCAAAGGAAAAGAGCAAGAATACTCTGGCTACTCTGGCATGCCATTGTGATGAGCAGATCAGGGAGCGGGGATCTAGGTGGTCACGTACTCGAGCGTGATAAACTACCCTGAATAGTCAGAGCAGACCATGTGGAATTTCACTTTCTTTTGAGGTTCCAGAAGAGAGTTTAGGATTCTGTAACACTTCTAGCACACCGTAAAGGGGGTCAGGTCTCCTAGTCCCCTCGGTATCTGGGTCTGCCACTTACCCAGGTGTGGTGCCTGATGGACTGGCTGTATAAACCAGTTTTTACTAGTCACTTGGGACGGGACAGTGGAAGCTCCACCGATCTTTGCTTTAACCTGGCTTTGGTCCATCGGCTTTTCATTCATTTACCTTTAAGACTCCCTCCCCTTCCCTCCTAAAAGTCCTGGGTGACCTTTTTCTTTTGAAAAAGGAAAGTAAAATAAATCAATACTCTTGCCACGGGCTTTGGTGATTAACTCCAGAGAGTAACAGCAGATTAAAGGAAGAGACTTGGGAAGGAATGAAGTGCTTCTCTTCTTTATGGGTTTGAGCCCCAGAGAGGTGAAGCAGTTGCTGACATGACCCAAACTGGAGCTGAGGTCAATTAATTGGGCATCTGTAGGCGAACTGGTCAGGCAACCATGGAAGCAAGGCCATGGTTAGAGAACTAACTGCACTTTATCAGGCATGGCTGAAGTAATGACACCCCGGAGAGACCATCGAACTTTGTTTAAAGACCCACTAGAGTCACGCAGATGTTTCTGTAATGTGAAATAGAACAGAATATCCAAGAGATGGGGAACTGCCCTAGCTATCACTGGGTTAGGTATTGTGGATTGCCTGAGCCATCTTTCCCTGTGGTCATCAGAGAAGGTAGGATGGGGAGGACAACCAAGGACGTGATCAACAGTCCCCACTGAGCTCCAAACTCCCAGGAAGAGGAAAAAGAATCAGCCTGCCCCTGTCCTCAAGGGACTATGTTAGGTCTTAACTCTTTAGCAAGCGCTGCCCTATAGAACTTTCTAGCAATGATTTTTTATCAGTACTCCTAAAGATGATAGCCATTTGTTGGATGGGGACTGGGCACTCGAAATGTGGCCAACACAACTTGGGAACTGAATTTCAGATTTTATCTAATTTAAACTTAAATAGCCAACTATGGCTAGTGCTTACCATAGGGGACAGCGCAATTCAATGAGAAAACATCCAGCCTTGGGGAAGGCACGATCAAGAAGAAAGGGCTCTCTGTGAGGCCCATTCTTACCTAAATTTAGTTTCCTTTTCCTTCCTGCCTGGCACACAGGTGCACATTTACCTCTTTCTCTGCTTCTTTGAGTTCAGCTTCTTTCTCTTTGACTCTCTGGACGAACATCTGTCTCATCTCCTCTTCTTTTTTCTGCAGCTCCCCTAGGAACTCATTCCTTTTGGCCTCATACGTCTCCTGTAAACTGCAAACACAGTCGAGTTAATTTCCCCACCTTCAGAATGGCTCCCATTCGATGAAAACTGGTCCCAGTGATCCTCCCTGGGTTCTCCATCCACCCTTCCCCAGTTCGGGGAGAGGAGCACCAACAGAACCACAGAGCTAGGGCAGCTGGCTTGGGCTGTGACGGCACGGACATGGGGTTACTTATCAGGGATGGGGAGGCCAGGTGAACTGGAGAGATGTTGGGAGCTAGGAGAGACTGACAGCATCTGCTTCTCAATCCTTATTTCACAGATGAGGACACAGACCCGCAGAGGTGATGAGACTGGCTCTGGCTGAGTTTCACACAGCTAGAGGCAGAGCTTCGACCAGAAACTGGGTCTCTAGTCTCCTAATCTGGATCCTTCTACTGCACTCTGCTGCCAGGTCCTGTCTGTAACTCAACACAGCCATGATCTAGGTCAACAAACAGCCTATGACACTGCACCCTGTGCTCGACACAGGAACAGTGACATGCCAGTCCCTCGACAGGTAGAGCCAACAGCCACTGTGCCTCCTATCAAGGCACTCGGAGTCTGGGCTGTCCAAGTGAAAACATTCAGCCTGGACTTAGTTTTCAATAAACAGGAGTCCACCTGGTGAAGAAGAGGAAGAATTCTTTGACTGTACTCAAAGAGTACAGTCCATGGAAAAGCATATATGGGGAAAGAATGGAGTACTTGGGGGTCCGGCATCACCCAACATGGCTGCAGAGGCTGGTGCAAGCTGGAGAGGTGTGGGAGATGGAATACAGGCCTTGGATGCCATAGTAAAGACCTGGACATTCATCCACCTCAGGGTTTTAAGCATGAAACCTGCTTGATCCGATTTGAAAGTGAGAAAGGCTGTAGATTGAAGAATAGACTTGCCAACAATCCACTTAATGTTAAGGGCTGATGGCAGGGTGGATAAGCCTGGGGGGAACTTAAGGGACAGTAAAGGAAGCCAAACTCCTAGGACTTGGGAGGAGTCAAAGATGATGATGCTGGGGTTTTAGCCCAGGGAACCCGGTAGATGGCAGTACTATGAACAGCAACAGGGAACACTGGAGAAAAAATATTATCCGAGATGAAACATATTTTTTCTCCGGTGTTTCCTGTTGCTGTTTGTGGTACTGCCATCCACTGGGTAGCCTGGGCTAAAACCCTAGCATCATCATCTTTGACTCCTCCTAAAACAAAGGGGGTTGGGAATTGTATGGGGACTGTAACCAAGATGAAAATGAATACATTATGCGAAAATGAAAAAAAATGATGTAAAAAATATATAAAATTAAAAATAATAATAATAATAAAAATAAAAATTATATATATGCATATACCATTTCAAAATAAATAAAATATTGAACAATCAAAAGAAAAAGTTTCAGAGGGAAGAAGACGAATACCATGTTAGACAGCTTGAGATTCAGCAAGTCAACTCTAAGATGTCCAAGTGAAAACATCCAGCATGCTCTTGGGTCAATGGGTTTGGAGCTCAAAAGTCAGGTGTTAGTTTAGGAGTCATCTTTTTCTAGGTGGTAGTTAGTAAGAGTAGAAAAAGCCAGCCACAAATTCAAAAGAGAGGGAAAGGAGCTGAGGTGCTGGGAAGAATCCTGGGGTGCACAAAGAGTTCAGGATAAGCTGAGGAAAAAGAGCTTGCAAATGGGGATGAGAAAGAGTATCCAGACAGGAGGGAAACCAACCAGAGCAGTACTAGCAAAGCCAAGGCAGAGAGAATTTCAGGAAGGATACAGTGGGACGGTGTCAAATGTTGAGTTGAGATTAAAGAGAACAAAAAAAGATGGGATTCGAAAAAATGTTCAACATCACTTGTCATCAGGGAAATGCAAATCAAAACTACCATGAGATACCATCTTACACCAGTGAGAATGGCACATATTAAAAAAATAGCAACAACAAATGTTGGCGAGGTTGTGGAGAAAAAGGAACTCTCCTGCACTGCTGGTGGGAGTGCAAACTGGTCCAACCACTATGAAGAGCTGTGTGGAGATTTCTGGACCTACTAAACATAGAGCTTCCATATGATCCAGCAATTCCACTCCTAGGTATTTACCCAAAGGACACAGAAACATTAATTCCAAAGGGCACCTGCACCCCTATGTTTATAGCAGCACTGTTTACAATAGCTAAGCTTTGGAAGCAACCCAAATGCCCAAAAATAGATGACTGGATCAAGAAGATGTGGTACATATACACCATGGAATATTACTCAGCAATCAAAAAGATAAACACATGCAGTTTGCCGCAACATGGATGGAGCTAGAAGGGATCATGCTCAGCGAAATAAGTTAGAAAGAAAAAGAAAAATACTGGATGGTCTCACTCATAGCAGGAATTTAGAAAACCTAAATAAGGGACCAGGAAAAAGGCTAATTAATACAAAGTAAAAATCAAAATCAACAAGCAACTATAAACCAGAGACACACTATGGGGGCGGGGGGGAGAGGAAGGACTAGGATCAAAATAAGGGGGGTGCAATTGTATGGGGAATATAACCAAAATGAAAATGCACACATTGTGCAAAAATGAAAAATGATGTAAGAATTATATAAAATAAAATATTAATTAAAAAAAAGATGGGATTCAGAGAACACCCTGTATTTGGCCCTGAGCTGCCCTTGGAGAGAGGCCTTCCGGTGGAGCGGTAGGGACAGACCAATGAACTTGTAAAACAATGCCTTCTCTTTCCCATGAGGGTCTAACTTTGGCCAGGGCAGACCTAGGAGGAAGAGCAGCGTTAAGGGAGAAGTTTCTCTGGGGTGAAAATTGCACATGCAGCTTGGAAAGGAGCAGCAGGGGAGTGCAGGGGGCGAAGGTGTGGAAAGAGAGCTGAGGATGCAGGAGGAGGGAGGGGGCTGGATGAGCAGGTGGAGGGACACTCTCCCTCCATACATGCAGATTAGAGCTATGGGAGGCAAGGGAGAGAAAAGGTAAGGGGTATTTGCCAGAAAGACAGGCAGGCCTTCCCCTAGCCCAGGAGCTCCAGCAGCCCCTGTCGAGGAAGGGAGGTGAGTCTGCCCCTCCAGAACGAGGCAGCCCCAAAGAATTGGCTATGCTTTGCCTGCAGGCTGGCCTACTGCCGTGAAGAGGCACCATGGATCTCAGAGGCTATTTGAAAGGCTTCTTAGCGCACAAGCATTCCTTTTGCTTGTTGATAGAGGCCTGACATTTCCTGAAAGGAGACTGAGCTCCAGGAAAGGGCACCACATGGTATTTAAAATGCAAGGCCAATGTCATGCATCATGCATACAGATGAGACACCCTGACGAGGCCTATGGCTCCTATCTGCAGAGTTAAAATCAGAATCAACTGCTTTCAGAACCATTCCTCTTCTCGGAGAGCATCTTCGATTCTGATTTAAGCACATGATGATGCTTAACTCCCGGTGGTCAAAACAAAACTTGCACTTGAATGAAAACATTCAGTCAATGAAGCCTGAAGTTCTTCGGCACATGTACAACTGGTTCCTTGTCCCAACTGGTTTTTGATGAGGAGGAAGATACGGACTGGACTGGAACCCTGACAGAACAACAGGAGCCTGACGAAGAAAGTGGGGGGCAAAGAATAGGCACAAACTGCATGTGTCAGCTGCAAGGTCCCAGCTCAGGGCCCCCCTCTGGCACAGCAGACAGCAGCAACCATGTAGTGGGGGCTGGAGGGGGGTCAGTGAGGCTACTGACCTTGCTGATCCTCTGTCACTCCCCCGCCCCGGCATTACTGTTACAAGCAGGGCAGCGGTGCTTACAAGCGCACCCTGCCCCAGCTCCCTAGCAGGTGTACACAGGTAGAGAGGGGACAGGTACCTGGACCAGCCCAGTGACAGCCCTGTGGCTCTAGGTCTCAGCTACTGTGTCCGGCGGCCCCTGTAAATGCTCCAGGGCAAGGCTTCCAGCACTCCCTGGGTGGGTTCAGCTGGGCTGGGCTGGCAGGAGAGGTACCTGAAAGGTTTGCTGTCGGGGTCAGTGTCCTTGAAGCCCATCTCCTCCAGCTTACAGCGGCGATACAGCTCATAGTGCCGGCTGTGGGTCTGCTCCCGCAGGTCCTCCATGTTGACCCGAATCAGCATCTCCCGCAGCTTCACAAAATCGCAGTGGGCCTCATTTTCAACTGCATAATAGGGGGTGGATAGTGAAAGGAAGGCCAGAGAGGGAGGGTGATGGCGTGGGAGTGGGCGAGGGAAGAGGCCCAAGGGAACACGGTGGAGGATTGTGGGGGCACTGGTCGTGGGCAGGGTGTGAAAGTACACATTTGTGGAGGTTTGAATCTATAACTCCCAGAGCAGATACAAAGATGTAAACCTACTTTACTTCAATAAACATCATCTGGAGTGTGTGTGTGTGTGGGGGAATCCCTAAGAAGACAGTCAGCAGCGTCTCAACACAAATTCAGCAGACACTGACAGGCAGGCATGCTCCTTTGTACCACTTGTATGACAGTGGTGTGCACACATTCAGCCAATGGTTCAAGACATATTTGTGGAATCCTTGTTCCTATGAGGTCCTGGGAATTCAGAAACGTCACAGAGCCCTGCCCTCTGGAGCTTACAGGTCAGTGGAAAGATGGATGCAAATAGACAGCTATAATACCATGCAAAACTCCTGAAAATGGAGGTGCAGATTGTCTACAGGGCAATGAAATCTCAGAAGAGGGGGCCTAAGGACTCCTGGGACACCAAAGAGTTAGCCAAAGAGACAACCCTTAAGATACCTCTTGCAGGAGGAATCAGATTTTATCACACAGGGAAGGGAGTGGTTCCTGCAAAGTCTCCATGAGGTTAGGCAGGCTTCACAGCTAGCAAGTTGCAGAGTTAAGATCGAAATCCAGACACACTAGGGGAGCAGCAAAGGCAGTGACCAGGTACCAACGTCCCCAGTGAATAAGGGGAACACATTGAGACACCAACAGACTGGTGACAAAGAGGGCTGTGGACCACGCCTCCACCTGTGGTCCATCTGGATGGTAGAAGCCATCAAAGGAGGTGTTTTTTTTTTTTTTTTTTTAAAGAAATTTATTTATTTATTTATAGAAGCACTGGGTACAGTCAGAAGCGCGGGAGGGTGAGAGAACTCACCAGAGCCAGAGCAGGGAGCAGAACAGGCAGAAGAACTGAAGTACACTGCTGAGGGGAGCAGCGAGCGCGGCAGGAGAGGTCTGTGCGCCGCCATGTAGGACCCTCGCCCGGCGGCTGGGGATCGAACCGGCGCTGCAGAGGCTGCGGGCAGCTTCGCAACCCAGTGCTCAACCACTGCGCCACCAGGGGAGGACTAAAAGGAGGTGTTTTGTAGAGGGTGGGTTGACAGCAGCGATGGTTACTAGGACATAGTGGACCCCGCCTTCTGGCCTCCTCAAAAGAGCACAGTGAAGGTCTGTACCTTGGGCAACGGCCAAGAAGGGCAGAGATGTGGCCCTAAGTCATACAAGGTGGACTTGTGGCTGGGACATCATAAGGTCGTGAGCAGGGCTCTGGCAAGTGTCTCCAGGCCTGACTCCACTGTGTCAGAATAGGGGTGTCTGTCTTAATGATGTAGGGACAGTGGTTTCTGAGATAATGAACAGGCACAGTCACCCCAGATGCTGCTGTCTTTCAGGAGCGGGGAGCAGAGGTAGGATGGCAGGTGTGGTGGAAGGGCTGGGCATGCAGCAGACTGCCTGGCGGTCATCAGAATAATCTTCCCAAAGGGCTCACATATCAGCTGTGCATAAGCTCATTGCCTTTGGGCCAAAGCCCTCGGCTGTCACAGAACATAAGCTACTACTAAAAATCGCATCTGCCTGCAACATTACCTCGTCTGTCTCCAAACGGTGGTCGCTGGCAATACACAGCTTCTTCCTCATTTACATACATCACTGAACCCAGATTTCCAAACCCCCTTTGTTGGTTAGATCTGGGGCGACCTCAGTGGGAGGAAGTTTTTGGAACCATGTCATGGGCCTCTACTCTCTCAGATCCATACATTCCTTGCCAGGCCCGACAGAAGCCATTGGCAAATATTCCGAGCACAGTGTTCCCAGCCCCAGACGTCAGAGCAGACCAAAACCTAGTCCAGTTGTGTTTACCAGTTGTGATCCAGCCTGAGGAACCCCGGTTATAGCTTCAGGGTATCCAGGGTGGCCTAAAGCATACCAGTCTCTGCAATGTGGACAACTTCCCACAGCTTTCAGATGTTTGCTCATCGGCAGGGAGGAGTTGACAGTGAACCAGTCTCCTCACACACGGTGCCCCCACAACCCGAGAGCTGATGCCTTTTTGACCCAAGGCAGTGCCCTAAGCTGTATTTTATCCACAGAAACGACTAGTCTGGGGCTACCTTAACACATGCCTGGCAGAGCACAGAGGGAACTTTCTTCTGAATATAAATACACAACATTACTTGTTTTTAAATTGCAAACATAATTATACACACAAGAGTGCATGAAGTGTGTACATGCAACCTAAATTTTTTTTCAACCTAAATTTCAAAACAAAACAGTCAGGTGAAACACTACCAAAACCTCAGAAGTCCCCAGTGTCCCTTCTAGTTCTCATGCTCTCCTTCCCGCAACAAGACTTAAGCACTCTCCGGAGGTAGGGGTTTATCATTCCTTTGTTTTCTTTTCTTTTTTTTTTGATTTTTTCTATATCTTTTTACCCTATATTACACAGCTACATATGCAAACATAATCTTGAGTGCTTTTTTTTTTAAAAAAAAAATATTTATTTATTTATTTATACAAGCACTGGGTACAGTCAGAAGCGCGGGAGGGTGAGAGGATTCACCAGAGCCAGAGCGGGGAACAGAACAGGCAGACTGACGAAATACACTGCTGAGGGGAGCAGCGGGCGGCAGGAGAGGTCTGCGTGCCATGTGGGACCCTCACCCCGTGGCTGGGGATCGAACCGGCGCTACAGAGGCTGCAGGCAGCTTCGCAGCCCAGTGCTTAACCGCTGTGCCACCGGGGAGGCCCTCCTTTGTTTTCTTTATAGCTTTGCCACTTACATATGAACTCCTAAAGGCATTTATCTCGTTTTGTTTTGTCTGCTTTTGGAATTCATAGAATGGAATCACACAGCGGGTATTTTTCTGTGACTTATTTAGCTCAATGTTATGTTTCTGGGGTGCATTCATGTAGAAGTAGCTAGAGTCCATTCCCTTGTGCTGCTGTATAACATCCAGTGATTTGAATATTCCACACTTTGTCCAAGCTATTTTTAATGGCTATGTGGACTATGTCTGGTTATTGGCTGTTACAAATAACACTACCGGGAAGGTTCTTGTTTGTCTCCTGGTCCGCTTGGGCAGGTATATATGCCTTCTCACAGACTCTTTCCTACCAGGTACATTTGTTTTTGTTTTAGGAATGTTTTCTCTAGGACAGTCAAGGAGAGCTTGCTCATGGCAGAGAAACCAGGTCTGGAGCTGGAGTTTGCCTGCTGATGACCCCTGTTGCTGTTTGCAGCCTAAGTCAAATGAACAGCAACTGGACACAAATGTGAGGCGGATCACTCAATGACTGGAGACAGACAGGAGGGGTTCCCCGAGTGCAGCCCCTCTACTGGAGACTCACTTACCCTGCACTGTGCCCCACGGGTACTGCCGGGCCTTCATCATCTTGTTGCCTATCTTCAGTTCCTCTGTGCTGCCGATGACAGCAAATGGCAGGTGGGCCTAAAACAGAAGGCAAACAAAAGCTCAGAACTCGGCAGAAGGACTGTCCACATCCCACAATGCAATTGCTGCTCATGTCAGGGGCCTCAGGTCTCATGTTGCAGAGTTCCTCATGTCAACGTCAAGAGGCATTTATTAAACTCTGGAGCTGTGTGGGGATGCGAGGCCTAGCCCAACCTTCTGCCTTTAGGAAAGTCACAACAGAAGGTAACAATGACAAGGCTGAATGCAGAGGGAACAAAGAGAAAATAAGCAGAATAAGAAGCAGATACACAGATGAACTGTCTCTTCAGTATTCACAGCTGCTGAGGGTAACAGCCTTTCTGAAGGAGGGAAGTGGGAAGAGAGGCTGAAGGGGAACCAGTGTGAGTCTAGAGAACAGGTATAATACTGAAATCACACAGGGACTGGGCTGTGCCCTACTTGCTCTCATCCTTCTGTGGAGCAAGAGCACACATTGAACTCTTGAGCCTACAAGTCAAGTTCCCAAGTATTTATGCACATGCCTATTACTATGCTGGGTTCTGTTTCAGGTGCTGTAAGGGAGACAAAAGAAGTAGAAGTCATAGTCTCTCGCCCTCCAGGAGCTTACAATCTTGTTGGGGAAGCCAACATTCATACCCAAAATCACAGAAGACAGCATAAGACCAGGAGCTCAAATGTATGGTCTGGTATCCCGCACACAGTAGGTACAGGGCCCTGGAAAGAGTAGAGGAAAGGAAGGGAATGTACAAAGAGGAGTATGAACTTGGTGCTTACAAGGAGGAGGAACTGGGCTGGCTGGTGAAGGCTTTGTGGGTCACAGAAGCAGCAGCTGCTCCCAATTGGTAGTATGGGGTCTGGGAAACACAGCACCCAGCTCCACAAGGAGCTGTCCAGGTGCTGAGTGACCCCTTGGCCAAATGGAACCACTGGATAAAAATTGTTTAAAAATCAGGTGAGCGGCCTCCCTGGTGGACCTCTCCTATCACGCCTGCTGCTCCCCTCAGCAGTGTATTTCAGTCAGCCTGCCTGTTCTGCTCCCCACTCTGTCTCTGGTGAATCCTCTCACCCCCCGCATCTCTGGCCTGTACCCCAGCTCTTGTATGCATAAATAAATAAATCTTTAAAAATCAGGTGAGGGCCTCCCTGGTGGCACAAGGGATTAAGATGCAGCCTATGAAGCTATATGCAGCCACTGAAGCTGGGGAGGAAACCCACATAGTGCAGCAGACCCCTCCTGCCTCGTCTGCTGCTCCCCTCAGCAGTGTATTTCAGTCAGTCCACCTGCTCTGTTTCCCACTCTGTCTCTGGTGACTCCTCTCACCCCTCACACCTCTGGTCTGTACCCCAGTTCTTGTACGCATAAATAAATAAATCTTTAAAAAAATAAATAAAAATAAAAATCAGGTGATGCCAGGTGGGATTTTACCCCAAAGGGTTTTATACCAACAAGCAAAAAGTCCACTAGAACAAGCTTTCTTTGCCTGCTTGGAGACACAGGTCTTGATTGCAGGTATTCTGACCCATTTTGCTCATTCCTCCATTCTACAAATATTTACCGAGTTCCTACAGTGTGCTAGGCATTAAGACGAACACAAAGTTGAAAAAGCTCAGAGCCTGTCCCTGGAGAGTGCCTGCTCTGGCAGGGGGGGAAGGCACACCGACAGCCATAATATAATAAGATGGTCCGGATGATCAACAGAGGCTTGAGGGCTGGAGGAACACAGAGAAGGGAGTAGCTAATGTGGTGGGAAGTCAAAGCAGCTACACTGAGAAGGTGGGAGCGACTGTACTAACAGTGTTGGCAGCTACAGAATTGGCATTAGCAGCAGCAGCAATTTATTCGGTTCAATGTACTATGCCCCAGGGGCTCTGTGCTATCTTATTGAATTAAAAAAAAAAATATTGAGGTAACATCGGTTTACAGCACTGTATGTGATTTAGAGGTATAGGTTCACACCTCTTTGGGTGTATGTTACCACACCACACTTGCCACCAAGGCACTATATTCCACCACCATAGTCCTTTGTGGCCCCTCTCCATTTGGCTCCCTCTTTCCCTCTCCCCCTCTGGGAGCTTCAATTCTACAGTCAGATTTCTATCTAGCTTTTGTTATTGGTTTGGTTTTTATCTGACCCTTTGTTTTGTTTCCCAAAATCTCATTGAATCTTGGCAGCCATGCTATGAGGGGGGTATTCTTATGATCCCTCTTTTATAGAAGAGAAACTGAGGTCACAATGGATTAAGTGACTTGCCAACAGACACCCAGTAGTGAGGGGCAGAGCTAGGGGTAGAAGCCAGGTCTGTCTGGCTTCAAAGCCCACCCCTGTTGTCTAACCAGGGAGGACAACAAGCTACACCTTGCAATGAGTTGTTTGTGTAAGGTCAGATGACAGGAGGCAGGTCCATTCATGAAGAACCACAGCAAACCCGGGTTTTTGTTTTAATCTGCAGGCTCTTTTCACAACCAATCCTTCCTCTCCATTCTCTTAGCTGCACCCGCGAAGGTGTTTCAGAGTGGGAAAACACAAGTCTTATTCAGGAGCTCAGCTCCAGGACATCCACTAACCCCCCAAAGTGCTTGATCACCCAGCGGAGTGGCTCCCCCATTAGCCTCTCTCATCTCAGGTATTCTCTCACCCGTTCCCGCTCTGCTGACTGTCCTTGAAACAGCGACATGGGACAGAAAAAGAGGAGGTTATGGGGATGGAAAGTGGGCAAAGGGTGGAGGTAGAAAAGCTTCATCGGCCCTGGTAGGGATAGTTGGCCATGGACACCTTGGTACAGGTAGTCACTGAATTCCCAAAAACCCTGCTCAAGGACCAAGCACCTCGAAACACATGACAGCTGGCTTTGTAGGAGGGGGTCATCTGGGCACAAGTCTTTCCCACTTAGGGACCTAAGACATGTTGGGTGCCTCAAAGCCACCCCTAAACATTCTGGGAAAATGTTTCCTTTCATGCAGAGACCCCAAAGCTTGGGTCATGAGACACAAGAGAGCCAAGGGGCAGTGATGGCAGACAGCTAGACTGAGGGAGGAGGTGAGAAAGAGAAATCGAGTTGTATCCTTCTCGCATATTCTGGGCGCTCAGCTGAAAGTGACGGAGGAGGAGGGCGGGGTGTGAAGAGAGAAGAACTTCTCTGGGCTCAAGCGGGAAGAAGAAAAAAAAATCTAAGAAGAGAATAAGGCATCAAAAATGTCGGCATTCCCTTGGCTCTGTTATTTTTATCTCCGAAAAACATAGTTAGCTGGAATGACAGGGTCACTTGCTTCCCCTCTTCCTTAATTGCTGTCTTTTTCTCCCTCCCCACTCAAAAACACATAGGCCCCGCCAAGGCAGCTCCAGAGGGCTCCCGAGACCTCCCACGGCACACTCCTTTGCAATGGGCATCAAAGTCTATTCTGATAAGTATATGCAAGGATATCATTCCCAAGGACTCCGAGGCAGATTTCACTTGATTCTCACAAGGGCCGTACAGGGTGGTTATTATAAACCTCATGCGTGATTTGGGGCAAATGACATATTGAAAGGTTAAACGGGTTGGCCAGGTCCCTAACTTCCATGCCCAAATCTGCCCAGGGAGCAGTGAGGACACTGCATTTTAGCCGGGAGCCACCCAGGGTGCCATCTGCTAGAAGTCAGCTAACCATGAAGGGCGGGCGATCACAGGGCCAGGCTCTGGGCCTCTTTCTGCTCTCACGAGAGGATGACAGCTGTGACACCTGGAATGGAGTCTGAGCAGAGGAGGGAGGTCAGCCCCCCAGTCACACTCACACAGCATTTGAATCTCAAGCCAGGTTTTCTGCTTCTTTTTCAGGTCCGCGCAGGAGACTGGCGGGGGACAGTTTATATATGTGGCTCCAGAGAGGACACCTTGATAGATGCAAGACAGACCTGCTGCTGAGACAGGGACAGGCTCCTCATGGGAGTCCAACTTCAACCAAGAGACTTCTGCTGAGGTGCTTGCCAGATACCCAGTGTCAGTCTCTATCCAGAACTCGTCCCAACCTCCTCTTGGGAGTCTGTTCCCTGATTCGCTACCTACACAGTCTCACGTCTGCCTTGACTGCCTGTAGGTACATTTTAAAGTATTTGATGATACCAGTAGCCTGAATTATTCTATTCTGGTCCCACCACCTCAATTACTGTTGGGAGATCAGACCATCGTTCCCCTCAAACCAGTGAAATAAAGACTGTGAAGATCGTCCATTCCTCAATAATCTCAGCATCATGAGTGGCATGCCCCTGAAGAAGGACAGAATTCCCAGTCACGAGCTGGTTATGCTCGCTCTCCTCTCGGGCTTCTGCTGGTGACTGTGTGAGAACATTGCCTAATCCTCTCTCACGTCAACCTTGTGTGGGTGATTTCCATACAAGTTTGTCAAAACAATGGAAAGGGCACTGCTCTCTCTGAAGAAGGGACAAGCTTGTGCCCTGTGAGCCTACTGGACACCCATGTGCTCTCATTGGGCCCAAATCTCTTGGTGGGGCCAAACCCAAGAATTCGCCAATGGCCAACCAACTGAACTGAGTCAAATAACTGGGTCTATTCTCTGATCTCTTGTCATGCGTTGAATCACTCAAAGAACAACATTCAATTTGAACAACATAGCAATTTTTAGTATTAATCCTTGAGAGCTATAATTAAACCCTGAGAGCTATCAGGGCCTACGATGACTGTAGCTTGCAGTAAGACCTCTCATTACTGTCTCTGGCCCCCTCAATCTGAAATCAGTTTTGCAGAACTACTCATAAAACAAGGGGGAGGCTGACATCTCATCCTCTCATTTCCTGCCATTAGTGGGGAGCAGCTGGGTGACTCTATGGTCTTCTCCACTTAGGCAAGAAGTGTCTTCCTCTTCTTCCAATCCAATTCCCATTGACAATTGGCTGCCGTGGCTGAGACTGTGGGGCTGGAGTCAAATCCAAAATTTCTCCTACCATCATGGTCTGGGTCACTGATGATGCAGCTTTGTACACCACAGCTTTAGACAATTGTTCTGGTGATGACTCCCCACCCCCTCCCCCATCACAACACACAAAGCAACATTCACCTGCACATCTTCCTCCCAGGCATGCCCAGTTCCTGGGAGCCTGGCTGAGGCCATCCCTCTCCTTCCCGTTCAAAAAAGCAAGGGAACAAATGCTGCGTGAACTCCATCACAGCCAAGATGTCTCCTTGAGAACTACTGCTTCCGGGCCTGGCCAGGGAGAGCCCAGGAGGAGGTCTGCAAACTTGACGTTGCCCTAGGCTCTAGAAGGAAGGAGGCCAGAGCTGGGCTGAGCTCCGAGGCCAGGACAACTGTCACTCCTGAGGGCCAGAGTAATGGAATAGGATTTAGGTGACACCCTGGGGCTGCTGAGAACTCCCTATCCATTAGCAAAGCAAACCATAGCTTGATGAATTAGTGAATCTGAGTCCCAGTGGTGTCTACGGGGTCTGATTTCTGAGGTGAGCAGGCCCTTCAAGACAGCGGTGCCAGTAATTCCAGAACAGCACGTCGCTCCAGGCCCCCATTTCTCCGCTGGCTAAGCACCTTTTTTTCCATTTTCTCATCGCAACAGAGCCTGGTTTCCATCCAAACACCCTGCCCGCTAGAGAGGCAACAAGCACTCGTCTTTTTTTTTCCCCTTCCTTTTTTATTTTTATTTTTCGGCAGTTTTATGGTTTTATTAACACCATACACGTGCACAGGTGCTGGCTGTTCGCTCTCTTCGCTGCACAGCCTGGCATTGGGATGGGTGGCGTGGGTGGCCAGCTGTACTGCTCTTCCCACGGGGGCTTGGCAGTTCTTGGGGGAGACCTTGTGAGCCACCTCAGTGCAGTTAAGGTGTGCTGTCTGTCCATCAGTGGCACTTGGAGTTCCTTGGCGTTGTGTGCCAGAAACTTCTGGAAGACACTGGGCAGCATTTGCTTTGTTTTCTTGCTCCCGTGAGCATCATAGCCTGGCCTTTGAGCCTTCTGCGCCTGTTATTGATGCCTCTGAGTTTCTGCCAGTTACACCCAATTTTGACAGATTGGTCTGACTGGTGCCAGATGAACTCCTTGGTCCTCTTTGATGATCTTGGGCTTCCTAAGGGGTCTGAGGGTGACTGTGATGTCAATGGGTGATGGCTGCCACCTCTGGAGCCCAGGAAGAGAGGGCTTTCTTCCTTCTCGCATGCTTACAACCTGTCAGAGGACACGACTCAACCTACCACAACCCACACAGCTCACTCATAGACCAGATTTGTCACAAATGATGAGGGACTTTTAATAACAAACAACTCCGGTGTATGAATGGGCAGGAAGTCAGGCGAGACAATGGCTTGCTGCCCTGCTATGCTAATTTGTTGGCCGATGCATAGGAGGTGGCAGCTGATGCTATAATGATAACCTAGGGGGCAGTGGCAGCAAGAAAGTTTTCTAGAAATGGCTTTTATTACAAGGTTTTCCGGAGTCTGGCTATACCCAGGCATTATGTCATTAGGAAAAACTGATGCCTCTCAGAAGAGAAAAAGAAATCTGTTCCCCAAGCAGAGGCTTTCTGAAAGCTATTAGCTGTCTCCTTGAAATCACAACATTGAGGATTTCACAGCAACAGCATCAACACATTGTAAAGAAGCATGAGGAGATGTTTGACTCTCTGCCTTCTTCATTACTCATCCTCTGGGGGGGAGTGGGGGAGGAGAGGAAAGATGGCAAGTGGGTTTTTTTTATTCATTCACACTTAATGAAGCAAAGTATAACCCCGATACTTAAAAATTACATCTCTCTAGTCACCAACCAAATTGGAAGCAAATGTCTTATTTCCTCCCAGGAGCAGAGGCTTGATTATCCGAGTCAAGAAGATTCCTCAGTCTCTGAAGCCAGTCAACTGTTTCAGCCTGCCCTTCTTTGGCTGCACCAGTTGTCAGACATTGTTTTGGTCAGAGACAAGGACTGTTTGCCTTTCCAGCAGCCCCATGAAGGCTGTCTGGCCTAGACCAGAGCGGCATTAAAGGGGGGGGGGAGGCGGGGAGAGACCTGAAACCTCTGCTGCAGCCACTTCCTGGAGACAGCCTTTGCCCTTGCCCTTTCCCCATCTCAGCTTTTAATCTCTGCATCTCTGAGCCTTTCAAGCAGCCACCGCTGGCAGAGAGGTGCTGTTTGGGTTCTGGATTCTCTCTCACAGATACCTGACACTCGAATAATCAAGAGGTGAATGCACTAAGATGGAGGGTGAAGATGTTTGACTGCCATTTTATAAATGAATGAATGGATGAATGAATGAATTTTTGAAAGCAAATGACCCAAAAGTTGAACCCCCTGTGTGCCCACTCACGTTCATGGTTCCGTTGATCTCTGCCACCGATTCATCATCTGTAGGAAATTGATAGATCTGGACCCCGTTGCTGACAAGCTCGCTGGTGATTTTGATTTTGAACTTTGTTAGCTCACTCTTAGAAATGGCATCTGATTTGGCGATGATGGGGATGATGTTCACCTAGGAAAGGGAGGAGCAGAGGAAGCTCATTGTTGGTTACTCATAACTGACAGCAGCAAGAACTGGGACCTCCTCCAGCTGCCAGAGGGAGCGCTCAACCCAGGGTTCTGGGATGGCCACTTCTGGAGCCAAATAACAATAAACAACGAGTGCTGACTATGTGCCGGCCACTGAACTAAGTGTTAACAAGGCTTCCACAGTTAATCATGAGAATAATCCTCCCAGGAGGTATTATTATCACCACTTTACCATGAGAAACTGAGGCAGAGAGAGGTTAAGTAACTTGTCGAAGGCCACAGAGCAGGTAGAGAACTGAATTGGGATACAGACACAAATCTAGTCTTATTCCCAAATCCAAAGTCCAAATCCCAAATCCATGAGCTGTCTACCAGCTCACATCCAAATGGATGAGCCCTGTGGTATTTTAATATCAAGGTCACTACTTTGGATCATTTGAAGCAGAAAGATGACAAGGGGAGACATGGCCACCCTCACTAACAGTGAACTGGCCCAATCCATCCAGCGCAAGCTACCCCAGTGAGTGTGACAGGGACCCACCCAGGCCATGGCAGGGAAGGGGGCCAGGGCAGTGAGGATACACGCCCGGCCCTCTTTCCGGCAGCAGACACTCGGGAAAAACAGCTTTGCAGTTACCCATTTTATCTGACACTGATGCAGAAAGGTTATACTGTCTGGGTCTCATGAATAATTACCACCCAATTTCAGGCAGCAGGAAAGAGGTATAATGCCGCCCCAAAGTTCAAGCCACCTGAACCCTGATCCTTGGAATTCTTTTGAGAAGGGACAAAGCTTTTACTGTCAGAAGGTAAAGGATCTTGAAATGCACAGAGCTCAGAGTCACATGGAGAGCACAGCCGTTCCTGCCAGCAGACACCAAGGGGGTGACATGGATGGGGCACAGTAACTGAAAGCTCTGAAAGGGAGTTCTGGGGAGTGCTAGACTTGGGACACAAATTCTGCCTCCTCTGCACTTTGCCTTAGCAGTGCCACTAAACTGCACGGGACTTCCAGTGCTGGGTCAAAGAAAGATCAGACCTTGGAGGTACCTCCCTTGAAGTCTTTGGAGGAGGGTATTGAGGGTCAAAGCCCTTGCCATGATGGAGCAGCAGGCAGAGCCGATTCTCCTCGCTGCTTTTCACCACGCCCGCGTCGCACACTATAAACATATGCCAAAAGCTGCTACTTAACCAGCCCACCCACCAGGCCACCAGCTGCATGGCAGCCGCCCTATCCAGCATGGCAGTGAGCTTACTGCAGAAGATGAAAAAAGGCTCCTGTTTCGATTATACCAGAAATTCAGTTTTTATAGTGCATGTGCTACTAGGTAACTGTGCACAAATTAGGGTTTTTTTTTTGTTTTTGTAAAATAAAGCATTCTTGGAGTCAGAGAGAGCTAGGTCCAGAACCCAGGCCCGTGACAAGTTGTCCGATCCTGAGCAGGCTATTTGGCGCTCTGTGCCTCAGTTTCCTCATATTTAAAATGGGAATATAATAGGGGCCACCATTACTGGAAAGATGAAATAAAATAACTCATGTAGAGTATTCGTCACAGCATCAAACACATACAATAGGTGAGGGAGAAAATGTACTAGTAATTAGGCTTTTTAAAGAATCTGTGATCAATACTTTTATACAGCAAATGACCTTTTTTTTTTTTCTTTTTTTTTTGTGGGACCCTTGCCGTTGGCCGGGGAATGAACCGGCGCTGTAGAGGCTGCAGGCAGCCACGCAGCCCAGCGCTCAACCACTGCACCACCAGGGGAGGCCCAAGCAAATGATCTTTTAACATGAAGATTCACTGTCTAGTTTATATCTGTGGTGGGCTTTGCATTTTTCAGTTTCTCTTCAAGCAGGACAAGCCTGATGCCCAGAGGTCTTTTTCAGGGATGCTGGCAATACAGCATGGCACACAGATCAGGGTTTGATTTTAGGCTCTGGCCAGTCGCTTTGCTTTTATGACATTTAACCTTTCTGTGCCTCAGCTTCCTCTCCTGTAAAACGGGAGATAATGATAGGGTTTGCATTCTAGGGTTGTAGCAAGGATCCTGTGAAATACTCCATGAGGTACTTAGCACAGTGATGGCACATAATGAGAGTTCAAGGAATGTTCGCTGCTACTATGAAATTCTTCTTGATAAGAGTAACTTCCAAAGTCAACTTCACATGTTTGCTTCTAGTACAGGTCAGTTAATGTTCACACAAAGCAAAAACAATTTTCTATTGTAAAGCCTGAGCCCTTAAACCCAGACAATCATCTTGCTTGCTTCTACACTCACTCCCAAGAGGGATCAGGGCAAGACAACTCAGGGCAAATCCATGCCCAGCGCTGGGGAAACAGATCACCAAGTCTATGACGCAGGCGCTGGAGCAATATCACCACCTTTTTATCTATCTGTTTATTTATTTATTTATTTTTGTGGGACCCTCGCTGGTGGCCGGGGATAGAACTGGCGCTGCAGAGCCTGCGGGCAGCCTCTCAACCCAGTGCTCAACCACTGCGCCACCAGGGGAGGCCCAACATCACCACCTTTATGGAGGGACAGGAAATGGAAAGGATGAGGAAGCCACAAAACCTCTACCTAGAATCTGCCACCTGCTTTACACAAGGGAATAGTAAGAGTGAGTCCAGCTTGCCCAGCCTCCTACCAGCCATCGGGCTGCCCCTACACCATACCTTACTGTCCAGCTTCTTCATCGTCACCAGGTCCAGTGACTTCAGGGAGTGACCCGTGGGGGCAATGAAGTACAAGCAGGCATGGATGCGGGAGTCGTGGTAGCTGTGCAGCACCCTGCGGATCTTCAGCTCCTCCTGCAGGTATGCCTCGAACTGGGCGTCGATGAATTCCACAATGGGTTTATAGCTAAAGGGGAGGGAAGGGAGATGGCTGAATCACTTCAAAAACCACTTGTAGGGTGTCCCTGCTGGTGGAGGGGTTAAAGTCTCAGCGTTATCAAGCTATCACCAGCCACTGTGGCATTAGTTCGATCCCCGGCCAGGGAGCTGACCCACATGCCGCAGCAGACCTCTCCTGTCTCACCCACTGCTCCCCTCAGCAGTGTATTTCAGTCCATCTGCCTGTTCTGTTCCCCACTCTGTCTCTGGTGAATCCTCTCACCCTCCTACACCTCTGGCTTACATCCCAGTTCTTGTATGCACAAATAAATATAAAAAAATTAAAAAAAAAACAACACTTCTAAAAGGAAGCTTAAAATGCCTTCGGTCATGTCTCTTCCCCATCCAGCGGGATTCCTCCCATCCCATCAGGCTGACCACCCCCTTAGTCTCCTTGAGACAAACTTAAGTCCCTAGATGTGCCTCATTCACATCCCAAACCTGTCCTTCCAGACTCAAGGCTCAACTGAATGCCACCTCCTCCAGACAGCCTTCAGCAATGATGTCAGAAATCCCTTCAGTGGCTCAGGAACCCAAGAAAAAAAATGTTTATGCAATTGAGTCGCCTACCGGTTCCTTCACAAGGATTCATGTTCCTGCAAACAGACTGCTTTCTTCAAAAGGTCAGGGATTGTGGAGGCCACTTTTCTATCTCCCATGTGCCCTGATGCTGTATGGACCCCACTGGCAATATCTGTGGATGGGCTGACTGAGGTCCAGGCTGGTCCATGACTTCCATTCCTGTGTCTCCATGCCCCCACCCACTGCCCGGAATGGGAGCTGGGTACTCAGTGGAGGTCAGGACCTTTCCTTGACCCACTATTGAGAAATCCTGTCAGAACACTCAGTGTTTATTGGAGCTCCCCACTTGGATCCCCTAAACTCCAGATATTTTTCTAATTCTCAGTGCCTCCAAGGTTGTCATTTTAAAATCTAAGCATCTGGAAAAATTTGGTGCGATACTCTCACCCCTGCCCCCAGCCTCACCTCTACCACAAGTTCACTGAGGCCCCAGGCAAAACTCCCCTTTGTGAACTTCACTTCTGGCTAGGCCTTAAACAATAGTTAGTCCTCTGTTCCTCCAGTGGTGGGAGCTTCTCTGTCCCCTCCCAGCTACTCCTGCCACCCCTGCAGCCTCTTTCTGCCCTAACTAGGTCAGCTTAGCTTCAGCCCTGCCTCTGTTATCAACCTGTCTGTCCACTGCCTCTCCATCCAGACTTTCCTCCCTTCAGGCTAGAAGAGGTTCGTTATCCGACCAGAGGCAGTGAGGATACAGCTAACGCTGCCGGAAGAGAACACAATCAAAGAGGAGCAGGGCCCAGCCAACGCCTTCCACCTGTAACAGCCCCCAACCTGAGCCATCTTGAAAGATCCCCCTGGTAGAGAAGGGAAAATAGCTTTTTAAAAAAGAATCACAGAAACCTAGACCCCGAGAGTTACACACAGAGAAGAGATCAGGTGCAGGGGAGCTCTGGAGCCCCAGAGAAAAATCTAAAAATACAGTCCTTTCTTTCCTCCTTTGATCCCTCTGAGCCAGACACTGTTCTAAAGGGTAACAGCATCAAAGAATCTCTGGGTTGCAAAGATCTTTAGAAGGTTCCTGAAGAATTAGGAATGACGGTGGAGGATGCATCCCTTAAGCTCAGCTGATTAATTTTTGGATGACTGGCTGGTTTGAATGACGGGATCATGTCACAGCTTCATTTTTTTTTTTCTCATTACATAGCTTTTTGTTTTTTGTTTTGCTCTGCAAAAGGAATCAAAGGAGGAAAGAAAAGATTGAAATATTCGCTTCCCCCTCCCAACCCTACCCCACCCCTGGGCCTGTCTTTCTGCTGCTGCTTCTGGCCCTTAGGGTCTCTGAAGAGATGCATGGTCAGATCAGCAAAACCAGCTAATCAAGCATCGGGATTGGGTTTAGACTAATCCTACATGTGAGATTCTTTATTGCTTTATCCACTTTCCTATCTTCTGTATCCAGTATGATATCTGGAATCTATGTAGGGGTTCCACCAACCACTCTGCTCTCTCACCCCCACACCCGGTGGTTCACCTTCCCACGGGTGCCAGGCCTCTCCCCACTCTGCTTTCCTCACTGGACTCCAGTCCCTGGTAAACAAAATCTCTTCCTCTCAAAGGAAACTCCTCACAAAAAAATACATCCTTTCTCTAAGTGATACCTGACTGCTTTTCAAAGATGCTGCTTCCCACGTATCTTTCTCAACTGGAAATTTCTACATGTCCCACAGTCAAGTTCCATAAGGGGGTGAAGAGGGCAGCTTTCTTCATTGTTGCCTGGCTTACTATCATCTCTTCCTTCGCCCACAAGACCCAGCTCTAACACACCCGGCCCCTCCTCATCACTACTATTTATCCTTTGTTTTTCAGGGCAGAGGTTTTAACCTGGGGTCCTTGAACTTGAATAGGATTAAAAAAAAAACCACATTTTTTTCCCCCACTAAACAGAAGTTTAGAGTACCGAACAGGTAAAAACAAAAGTAACCATCTACAGTAATTTTAGCAGTAGCTATGATTTCATAACCAACAAATAATCACTTATATTTTTGTTCCCAATTACAGTTCTTGAAATATCTCAAAATTACATTTATACTCATCACAGCTTCTAATTTATGATATTATTAGGCCTGCATGTAGATATTATTATTTCAGGAATTAATAAAGAAGCACATGGGTTACTAAATCACAATTTTAAATATTTTGCTAACTGTATTTTTAACACAATTGTTGTAAGTTAGGCATTTAAAAATGTTCTTCTGAGAATGATCTCATAGGCCTCGCTAGGTTGCTAAAAAGTCAAAGGCACAGGGCCTCCCTGGTGGTGCAAGGGGTTAAGCACTGCACTGTGATACAATCCACAGCCTCTGCAGCACGAGTTCGATCCCCGGCCGGCCAGGGAGAAACCCACATGGCAAGGCAGACCTCTCCTGTCTTGCCCGCTGCTCCCCTCAGCAGTGTATTTTGGTCAGTCTGCCTGTTCTGTTCCCCGCTCTGTCTCTGGTGGATCCTCTCACCCCCCGCATCTCTGGCCTGTACCCCAGCTCATGTATGCATAAATAAATAAATCTTTAAAAAAAAAAAAAGAGTCAAAGGCACAAAACCACTTCTTCATCTCAGATAGCTCTATGCACCACTAAGACAATAAAACAGGATAATGGCATAAAAAGTGACTGAGGGCTCAGCTACCTTAAATACAGGGATCAGGGAAGCTTCTTGGAGGATGTGACATGTGAGCTGCAAGGATGACAATGTGAAAGCCCTGGAGAGATGTGGGAAAAGAGCTTTCCAGGCAGAGGGACTAACAAACGCGATGGTCCTCAGGCAGAAACGAGCTTGACAGATTTGAGCACTGGGAAGAGGGCTGGGAGCTGGGAGTTAGAGCACGAAGGAAGAACAATAAACTATCCACAATAGCCAGTAAGGTGGAACCAACCCCAATGCCCATCAACTGATGACTGGATAAACGAGAGAATGGAAATATCCAAAATAGAATATTCATAAAAAAATATTCAAATAGGGCCTCCCAGGTGGCACAAGGGGTTAAGTACAGCACCTTGAAGCAATCCACAGCCTCTTGAAGCACGAGTTCGATCCCCGGCTGGCCAGGGAGCAACCCACATGGCGCAGCAGATCTCTCCTAACTCCTAACTCGCCCGCTGCTCCCCTCAGCAGTGTACTTCGGCCAGTCTGCCCGTTCTGTTCCCCACTCTGTCTCTGGTGAATCCTCTCACCCCTCGCACTTCTGGCCTGTACTCCAGTTCTTGTATGCATAAATAAATAATTCCTTAAAAATTATTCAAATAGAATATTCATGCATTAGAGTATTACTCAGCTATTAAAGGGAAGGAAAGTTGGACACACCCCCTCCACATGGCTGAACCTTGAAAACACTGTAAGGGCAAGATGTCAGAAACGTAAGGACAACTATCACACCATTCAACTTACGTGAGATACTAAAATGATCAGACTCATCAAGATAGAAAATAGTGGTTATCTGGGAAGAGGGGAATGGGGCATTAGAGTTTAATGAGTTTCCTTTTGGGGTGATGGAAATAGAGGTGTCGGATGCACAACACTGTGAATGTATTAAATGCCACTGAATTGTTCACTTTAAAAGAGTTAATTTTATGTTACATGAATAACCCCTCAATTAAAAAAAAAGAATAATAAGAGACAAAGTAGGTGATGCAGCAGGGGACAGATAATGTAGGGTTTTGTGGGGTCTTTTGTTCCATTATGTTTTCTAATTGCTTATTGTTGGTTGATATGAAGTCTTTCTGCATGTTTATTTTGAAACCGGCTACCTTACTGAACTATTGTTCATTGGAATTGTTTTTCAGTTAGTTACTTGGTTTTTATAAATAATCATATTATAGATAAATAATAATTTTACCTCTGTGAATGCTTTTCTTTTTAATTTTTTTTTTTGTTGAAGTAACATCGCATTACAACAGATAAATTTCAGGTGTGAATCATTATAATCACAGTTATTATGGTCATTATAATCATTACAAATCAGCATCTGTATATACTCTGCTACGTTCACCTAGTTCAATTCTATCCGTCACCATAGAATTGACCCCTCTTTACCCAACCTCCCCCTCCCTTTTTCCCCTTCCTCCTGCTAAGCACAATTTCGGTTTTACAAACTAGAAGGGTTTTTTTGTTTTATTTAGTTTGTTTGTTTCTTTCATTTCTTTAGGTACCACATATAATAAGCCGCGCTGTGAAGCTGTCTGCAGCCTTTGCAGCGCCAGTTCGATTCCCGGCCAGCGAGGGAGATTCCCACATGGTGCGGCAGACCTCTCCTGTCAGACCTCTCCTGTCAGACCTCTCCTGTCGTGCCCGCTGCAGTGTATTTCATCAGTCTGCCTGTTCTGTTCCCTACTCTGTCCCTGGTGAATCCTTTCACACCCCATACCTCTGGCCTGTACCCCAGTTCTTGTTGCATACATAAATAAATCTTTAAAAAAATTACATGGTATTAGTGGATATTATTTCTTTAATCTTTAACTGTTCTAAATCTGATGGATAAAAATACTTCATTGTTTCATTTTGCATTTCACTAATCACTAGTGATGTTGAATGAGCATCATCTGATATGTTGATTGACCATTTATTTCTATTTCCCCTTCTGTCTGTCAATTACCTTTTAACTTCTCATTGAATTGTACATGCTGTTTATATACTTTAGAAAAATTCTGTTATATAGCTTGCAAATATTTCTCCCCATGTGCAGTTCACTTTTACTTTTGTTCATAAATTTTTGTTCATATCATACAAGTTTTTTTACTTTTATGAATTTAAATCTGTCAGTCTTTTCTTCTGTGACTTTTCAATTTTTATGCCAAGACTAGAAAAGCCTTCTCTACCCCAATTTAAAAATATTCTCCTATATTTTTAGAATTTGTGTTTAATCCAACTGGAATCTATTTTTGTGAATGATATTTATGTGGGAGGACCTCATTTTATTTTTTTCCTAATGGATGGTCTATTTTCCCAGCACCATATCTGGAATAGTCCATTCTTTCCCTGCTGAGTTATATATACTAAATTCTTATATAAACATGAATATGATCTTGCAATCACTTTTCTGGTCTATTGTTCTTTTTGCTATTACGTCCCATTCACTCAGCAATTATGGCAATGTAGTCTCTACCCACAATTCCCTTGGAATTATTATTCTTAAGTGTATGAATGACCTTCATGTAGCCAAACTCCATGGATATTTTCCAGTTTTTCTCTTCCTGGACACCATTTATCATTCTATTCCATATTCTCTGTGATACTTATACTTCTCCTTTGATCCTTCTACAATAAAGGTCATGATGATGATAATGTCTTCTGTTTACTACTCTGTGTCAGGCACTATTTAAGCATATGCTTAATATGTCACATAGGCCACATATGACATGTCTCACCGTAACACTCTAAGGCAGATATTAATGTTATCATTGCTCCACATTACAGGCAAGAAAGCTGAGGCATAGAGACTTTGTCTTGTTCGAGATCCCTGGACTATTAAATAGCAAGATGGGATTTGAACCCAGGTCTGTCTGAATCCAAAGTCTAAGTTCCTAAGCATGCCTTTTCCAGTCTGTCCTTCGCATTCTCCCTCTTGGGTTCCTTTTACTGCAATTTTTTTTTAATGGTGGCTTCTGCAGGATCCAGCCTCAGTCACTGATCTTCGCAGCCTACCCATTCACCCTGGGAAAAGCAGTTCTAATGCAGCCACACTGACTTATCTATGCTCACACCGTCCTGGCCATGCCCAAAGCACTGCTTTTTAGTACAAATCCATGGAGCTTACTCCACCCCTGCTCCCCAGTCCACTTTGAAGGAGGTTTTTCATTTCTACTTAATCAAGTTTGTATTATTTGATTTTGTATGAGAGTGTATTGCATTCATAATCAGGAAAAAACAATACGGTTATTAAAAATATAATGGAAGTAGGGGCCTCCCCGGTGGCGCAACGGTTGAGCGCTGCGTTGCGAAGTTGCCCGCAGCCTCTGCAGCACCGGTTCGATCCCCGGCTGCTCCCCGGCCACCAAAGGAGGGTCCCACATGGAGCGCAGACCTCTCCTGCCGCCCGCTGCTCCCCCTCAGCGGTGTACCTCCGTCCTTCTGCCTGCTCTGCTTCCCGCTCTGGCTCTGGTGAATTCTCTCACCCTCCCGCGCTTCTGACTATACCCAGTGCTTGTATAAATAAATAAATAAATCTTTAAAAAAAAAATATATATATATATAATGGAAGTAGATTAGCTTTTTAAGAGGCCATACCACTTCAGTCTTCCCAAACCATCATTACCAAGGCATTTTCCAGTGTTGGGTATTGAATGTATGTACCTGAAAGAAGTGTGAGATTATAACTGATGAGCTCCTGAGCTACACACAGCTGAGATTAAGCACGCATATGGTGGCCCAAATATCCCCGTGCCCAGGGTCTAATTCATTCTGAACCGAAAGAGGTGTCCTAGAATTCCAAGTGAAAACAAAATTCAGTTCAATTACTAAGACGTTAAATATATTTATAAGGAAATGAGTATGGTTCTTGTAACATTAAGGGAGAAACAGGAGAATCTGAGATACAGTTCCTCTCTTCTTAAGCAAGAGAATCCTCAAAGAATGAGCAGACACTTGGCTCAAGATGATGAATGGCCTTTTCTGAGCTGAACACAAGTGTAACCATGTGACTTCTGTTTAAATACAGAAGGTACCTGACCCCCAATCCTTTCTTGACTGCAGCACTTATCACATCCCCATCTCTGAGCCTTGCCCCACCCCTGCTTCACACACCATTCTCAATCCCCACCCTCAGTCTCTCCTCTTACCTCTTTGTTTATTCCTGTTCAGCTTTTTCACAGGATGCTTTTCTTCCATCTGCTGACTTAACAGCCCAAGGTTTTTGCCTTTAGCCCAGTGTTCATCTTGCCCTACTGATCTCTGGGTAATCTTACAAATGAGAATATATCACCTATACCTTGATGACCCAAATATATATGTCCAGTCCAGATGTTCTCCTGACCTTGAACCTTGTATATCCACTTGCCTGGGGCCAAAGGTCATCGTATCTCTCGACAGACCATAGATAGTTCAAATTCAACAGACTGAGTCTCTTAAAACCTGGTTCTCTCTTATTACCTCTCCATTTGTCCACTTTCCTAAGCCAGAAATCTAGATCTCACTCGAGATTCTTCTTTTGCCTTCACAATCTCACACGAAGTCTCTACCAAGTCCTATTGGTTCGGCCCGCCCCATACTGATCATATCTGTATCCTCTTCCCTATCTCAGTAACTGTTTTACCACTGCCTTGACCTAACTGGCCTAACAATCTCCCAGTTGGTCTTCTTGTTCTCCAGTCTATCCCGTACTATTCCAAAGTATGTTCTTCAAAGGCCAACCAGACTATAATATTCTGCTTCTTAATATCTTCCACTGGCTTCCTATCTGCACATTCTAGAAACCTATCCATGATCTGGCCCCTGCATACCTCTTCACATACATCTCCCCCTGCTAGTCCCCTAGCTCACTCACTAACCCAGGGGCACACCTAGGTATTGCAGGGTCTAAAGCATATATGATTTGAAAGGTCCTCCAAGAATGATAATACAACATTATCACTAAAAATTGGAGATAAGGCCTTGGAAGGGCCTGTGCAAGTGAGGGCACTGAAGCTTTAGCTTCATTAGCTGCACAATACCTCTGCCTCTGGTCTAACCAAACAGAATGACCTGTGGTACCCTAGAACATGCCACATCTCTTTGTTGCTGTACAAGCAGTTACCTCTGCCTGGATTGTCCATCCCTCCCTTCCCTTGTCTGTCTGGGCAAAACAGTTTATCCTTCAAGGGCCGGATCAGGAGGCTCCTCCTCGATGAAGCCTTCCTTGACTTCTCACGTGGAATTGACTACCCTCTCCTTTTTGTAACTTGTGCTTTATCTCTTTGGATCCTACCTTTACAGGGCATATCAGGCCCGATAGAACCAATTTTTTTTTTAATAGAGGCATGTTTTTTTATTTATTTATTTGTTTGTTTGTTTGTTTTGTTTATACATGCACTGGGTACAGTCAGAAGCGCGGGAGGGTGAAAGAATTCACCAGAGCCAGAGTGGGGAGCAGAGCAGGCAGAAGGACCAAAGTACACTGCTGAGGGGAGCAGCGGGCGGCAGGAGAGGTCTGCGCGCCATGTGGGACCCTCCTCCGGTGGCTGGGGAGCAGCCGGGGATCGAACCGGCGCCACAGAGGCCGCGGGCAGCTTCACAACCCAGCGCTCTACCGCTGCGCCACCTGGGAGGCCCTAGAACCGATTTTTTTAACACCAGTCTTTCCTGTAAGCATCTCAAGGGCAGAGACCAAGTTGTTCCCTATTAGATTATCAGAGACCTGCAGTGCCTGGCACAAAGTAAGACCTCAATAAATGTCTGCCAATGGTATGGACACCTCACCCATGTAGACTGGAAAGACACCCTTCTTTGGCAATGCATATGGAATAGAACAGTTGCTATAGACAGGGACCCTAGGTGGAGGCGGTGTTTGTGAGGTGTCTGCTGCCTGCCCACCCAGTTCTGAGAGGGGGTCCAAGCTGGACTCCCATGCTGAGCTCCTCCCCATAGCCCCCCACCAACTGCCCTCCTTACCTGTCCTCCTTGTTGATCTGGTCCCCAAAGCCCACCGTGCTAACAATTGTGAGCTTTAGCCCCACGTTGCTCTCTTGAAGGTCATAGGTATTGGACCGGAGCTGGACACCTGGTTGTGTGTGAGTGGCTGGCTCCCCCTCGAACTTGGTGTTGAATAGGGTATCCATAAGGGTGGACTTGCCCAAACCTGTTTCTCCTAAAAAGCAAACGCACAGATTATGTTCCATTCACACAATCACTATGTCACCATTATACATCATGGCTCGGGTGCATTTCACTGACATGAGAAAATGTACTAATAAAACACCAGCTAGATCTCTATAGACTGCACAATCTGAGTTAAGTGAGGAAGATGGAAAAAAGCCACACAAAAGTATCAGCAGTAGCCACCTCTGGGTTGTGGGACTGGAGTCATTTTACTTTAACCTTCATATTGTTTGAGTTATTTGAAAACTGCCTATGTACGGCTTTTAGAGTCGGAAGAAGAATCCACGTTATGGGCAGTGGTGGAGAGGTAGAGTTGTATCTAGAAAAAGCCTGCAGGGAAATACAGCGTACTCTTACCAACGGTTTTCTCTGGGCAGTAGGGATGAAGTGTGGTTTTCACTTCTTTTTTTTTTAATGCTTTTCTGTGTTTTCTACAAGTTTCCTTGGATGCCTGGATGTGTATCCCAGTTGGAGACTTCTCTTCCTAGCCCAGTGGAGCTTTCAGTGAGTTCATTTGTAGCTAAGGTGGTGGGTGGGAGGTTTAGCAGGCCACAAATTATTTTTCTCTTTAAATTTCAAACAAACCAGTCATTTGTTTGTTTAACTAACAGGCTACAGAATATTGATAAATTAAACCACTGGAATTTCAAAAGTCTTGATTTTCACACCAGGGAAACGAGTGGGGGGAGGGTTGTGGGGGACTACAGAAAGTTTTTGAAGGTTTTTCCTGAGAGACCCAAGGAATATCAAGCTACAGCCAGGAGCCAAGGAGTCTTTGGGGAATGAAGACACTGAAGGGGAACTGGTAGCAAGAGTCAGGCAGGAAACTGACATGAGACCACGAGCTGGACTGGGCATTACAGCCTTTTAAGTCTCCATGGATCTAGCCTGTATCCACCCAAAGCAATTCAGGAATTCCCGTAACAAAAGACTCAGTTGTTAATGACCTTGGACTGCTCTTTGTATACAATTTCCCCTGTCACCCGAAAGTTGGCGTGTGTTTGGCAGGATTTGGTAGGCTATTTGTTGGGTCTGGGAACTCTACCATTAATTTATATGGAAATTTTTTGAGTGTTCCAAACCCCAAAATAACCTACCAAATCCTGTCAAATAAGAATAGTCTACTTCGGGACAGCAGAGAAACCTGTGCATAGACTACCTGCTATTCTGCCACATCACCTTTCACTTCCCCTCCCCCTTCCCAACCTCTGAGATGCGGGCATTGACCTGTCTTCACCGTGGGAAGTGGGTTTGCTCTGGGCCAATCTTGACCTGCCAACCACCCCCCACCCCCAGCAGCACGTATCTGCAAAGCAGTCCAGGAATCAGGGATACACACACATAAAACTGCAAAGGGTCTGTCCCGTCCCACCCTCTGGGCGGGGGGTATAGCTTTGCATCTTCCATGCCTCTTTGATCCAAAATAATGAGCTATGACAGGGAGGTGTTTTGTGAAATATCTATCTATGAGAACTTTCTGTGTGTGTGTTTGTGTGTGTGCGCGCGCGCGCACGAGAGAGAGAGAGAGAGAGAGAGAGAGAGAGAGAGAGAGAGAGAGAGAGAGAAAGAGAGAGAGAATAAGGAGAACATTCAACTCGACCTGGCTACCCGGCCTCCCAGCCCAATTTCGTAGCTGGGCCTGACGGATGTGGTTGATTGCCAGGGTGCAGAAAAAAGGATCCTCGCACAGATCATGTTTCCAGCCAGGGTCTGCTATACCCATTAGCAACACGGATCCTCCCAGAGGAGGTCTCCTTTTCCCTCCACAAAGGAATAGGAAGTATTTAGGTCCCAAGAAAATTTGGTGAGGTGGGGCCTTTGCCATGGGAGGTGGTAAACTTGGCCAAGCCATGGAATGTATCAGCCCCACCATTGTGCCCAAGGGAGGGGTGCCGATGGGACCAGCTCCCTTGAGGCAGGACACCAAGGACCGCTCCTTCCCCCATTTGGCCTTCCCTCCTGGCACTGGCGTTACTTTTCAGTCATCTCTGGAAGTGTCTAATGAGTTTTCCATGGACACCCCCACCTCCACTCCCTCTTGTGTTCCAGGAGCTGCTTGTGGAATGGCCCAAAGCTACCAGAGAGCGCTGGGCCTTGTCCCACCGACACTGAGCTGGCTCCTTGATTCTAAGGACTCTTGGGGAACACCCATCTGGGGCATCTTCCTGAGGAGGGGCACATGGGCCTCAGGAGCAGTCCTACAGAGTGAGGCACCCCAGTTTGCACAGCTGGAGTACGGGAGGTCCTGGCCTGCTGGGCAGGGCAGGGCAGGGCTGGGCAAGGCAGCAGGGAGGAACAGCATGGAAAATGACCACCCGGAGCCCTGCCAGCACAAAGGGTTGTGGAAATTAGATGCCCAGTGATGAATGTCTGGAAGAAAAGAACCGGCAGGTGTCCAGGGAATCATGACAAATGCAACAAGAGAGGAGAGCAGGAGATCGAGCCACATCCCATGGCTATGGCGGGGCCCATCCCACATTTCCATCGGTGTGGCGCCCAGGCTTTCTCAATGGCTGCCACAGACCCAGCCTGTGCCTAGAACGCTGTCCCCTCCCACACTGCCCTAGCACCAGTACTGAGTAGGGGTGGGGCTAACTCGAATGGGCTCAGCAGATTCCACATCCCTGCAGGAAGGTGGGGTCTGGCAATCAGATTCCAGCAGGAAAGCTGAGGCGTCCCCAGGGGTCAATTTCTCTCTCCTCCCGCCTTCTTCTCATGGTGGACAGCAGGGTTTCTTAACCCTTTTTAAGTCATCTCCGCCGGTGAGAGAATTTCATCTCACTTTGCTTCATGGAGATAGTATTCGGGAAGAAACAGGTTTTTTTAAAAAATAGAATTTTAACTGAAAACATGTATTGTGAAAAGATGTTTTTTCAAACTGTACTCCCTGGGATAGGTTGATGCTGACCTCTCTACGCTGTTAAAAATCACTAAAAATCACGGTCATAAAGAAAAGCATCAAGCAAAAGAAAATGCAAGCTCTTTGTTTGTTATTAAGATTTGCATTCCCTTAGCACTTAAATTAAAAGTCCTCACAAGTCATGAAGTGCAGAGCCCCAGCCAGGGTATCACCACATGACTACGCAGCCTTGGTTTGAGCCCTTTCCCCTCTCTGGGCCCCAAATTCCCTTTCCCATAAAATGAGCAGGTTGGAGTTATAAAAATAGCCATCATGGGCCTCCCTGGTGGCGCAGGGGTTAAAGACAGTGCGATCAAGCTATCGCCAGCCCCTGCAGCACAGAGTTCGATCCCCGGCCGGCCAGGGAGCTACCCACACGGTGCAGCAGACCTCTCCTGACTCGCCTGCTGCTCCCCTCAGCAGTGTATTTCAGTCAATCTGCCTGTTCTGCTCCCCACTCTCTCTGGTGAATCCTCTCACCACCACCCCCCCCAACATCTCTGGCTTACACTCTAGTTCTTATATGCATAAATATATAAATCTTTAAAAAAATATAAAAACAGCCATCACTCATGGAGCCCTTGCTAAGTGGCAGACCCCCACGGCTCTAAGTACCTGACGTCTATTTCCTCACCTCTTCCCCACAACAAGCCTATGAGGGAGATGCTATCACTTGTCCTCAGCTTACAGATGGGAAAACCAAGCCACTTTCTGGCTGTGTGAATTTATCCCAGGTCCTCGATCTCACTGTTCCTGCCTTCCTCATCTGTAAAATATGAATGAAGTACCTCTCCGGGGTCACAAAGTAGTAAGTGGCCAAGCCAGCATTTGAATGCACAGTCTGGCCCTGGAGGCCAAGCTTATAGCCAACGGGCTTCAGGCATGATATGCTGATTCATTTGGTCAGTCAACAAATATTTAGAAAGTCTCTACTAATAGGAGCCAGGCACAGTGCTAGGAGCCGAGCATGAATTACAGAGCCAGGAACAAGACAGCCATGACCCCTGTACGCCTGGAGCTCACACTCACTTGGAGCCTAAGTCCCTTCTCACTCTGAATGTTGGAATAAACTGAGGGAAACAGCCCTGAGTTCAGCAGAACTGAGCTCTCCAGGGACTCCAGCTGGCCAGGAGAGCCTACAGACAGGGATGACGAGGTCAAGCCTGGCTCTGGGACCTTGCCCTCTTCTCTTTGAACTTGCAGAGTCCTGGCAAGCAAACTGGCCAACAGGAGAGTGGAGCCAGCTTTCCCTGTTTCCTGTAACTCTTCCCAAGACTACGGACGGTGACGTCATATTGGTGGCTTAAAATCAGCTATGGTGGGAATCACAACACCCTGAGCTGGTAAACGTTATAACCAGTTTTCTTCCTGAGAGTGGATTTTTTCAACCCTGGCCACCACAACAGGCAGCCTGGCTTAAACAGGTGAACAGGTACAACTGATCCCTGACCTTGATAGAGGGCTAGCTGCCCTTCCCATCCCCCAGGAGTGAGCCTCAATCCGAATTCTCTTGTGTGTGTGTTTTCCAAGTTCAACAGAGCCCAATTGAGCCTGGAATCTTGAGCAGCTTCAAAGTAAATATTATCATTATGACCCTTTGTGCTCCTCATAGGCATGACTGTTGCTGGCACATTTGGAGGGCTCAGTCTCTTTGGGGTGCTTTCCCAGCTGTCCAAAGCAATGGGCTCCTGAATATTTGTCCTGCCAGCTTGGGAGGTTCCTATGAAGCCTCCTGTACTGTATCGAGAATCATGGGATCCTGGCGATTGCCAACCTAAGGGACTAGGGGATGTTTTTATGGGGGGAGGGGAACCTCACTCCAATTACTATTGTCAACCTGAGAGAATCTGCTGGCGAGGAATCATAACATGGTCTCAACTGTGTGCCTGGTCTTCTAAAAAGAGTAACTATAGGTGCCATTTATCAGCACCCTTACATACGAAGTGAGCTCTAGGTTCATAAAAATTCTCTCAGTCCCAACAGGCACACACGAGTGAGGTACTTACTCTGCTGGGCTAGTATCTATGATCAGCAGCCCAGCATCTGGATAAAAAAAATACTGTGGGGCCTCCCTGGTGGTGCAGGTGGTTGAGCACTGCACTGTGAAGCTGTCTGCACTGTGAAGCTCTCCTGTCTCACCCGCTGCTCCCCTCAGCAGTGTATTTTGTCCATCTGCCTGTTCAGTTCCCCACTCTCTCTGGTGAATCCTCTCACCCTTCCGTGCATCTGGCCTGTACCCCAGTCCTTATATAAATAAATAAATCTTAAAAAAAATACTGTGATAAAAATATCTTAGGACTCTGTGAATAATCAAAGCTAGTGCTACCATAATTTTACACTTAAAATGCCTGATCAGAAAACAAACAAAAATCCTTTGGGGGAACATCTTCTATGCCTACATAGAATCATTATCTCACAACAGTCATTAATGGAGGAAAGCTGAGGGGGAGAGCAAAAAAAAAAAGGAGAGCTGAGTTACGCACAGGCAGGAGGCATGACGTATGATGACTGGAAGTCCTGGGGAGAAAAGACCACTTGTGGCAGCCTCCTATGAACCCTCAGTGACAGACCCTGCCCCACGGCTGGGCTGAAATTGCAACCTTTGAGTCACTCTAAGCCTCTTGACCTTGGCCCAAATTGAGGGTTCCCTGGGCAATGACAGGGTATGAGCATCAGCCAGAGAGCAAAGCGGGTAAGTTAGAGGCTTTTTTCGGCTGGGGATGGAGGACGTAATTAACCCAATCCAGGCTGGTGCATCCCATAGTTGCCCCTGCAGGGCTGAGAAGGGAGTTTTCAGGGCCGCCATTTCCTGAAGCTTGACAAGTAGAGAAAGAAAGAGAGGGGATGGGGCCTCCCCAGTGGCGCAGTGGTTGAACGCTGGGTTGCGAAGCTGCCCGCGGTCTCTGCGGCGCCGGTTCGATCCCCGGCTGCTCCTTGGCCACCGGAGGAGGGTCCCACATGGCGCGCAGACCTCTCCTGCCGCCCGCTGCTCCCCTCAGCAGTGTACTTCGGTCCTTCTGCCTGTTCTGTTCCCCGCTCTGGCTCTGGTGAATTCTCTCACCCTCCCGTGCTTCTGACTGTACCCAATGCATGTATAAACAAACAAATAAATAAATAAAACATGCCTCTATATATAAAAAAAAAAAAAAAAAAGAAAGAGAGGGGATGACTCACTGGGGGTAAGGGGTCTCCTTGCTACCTCACCCCTCTTGGAAAGTCTGGCCCAGGCAATTGAGAAATTCCATCCCAGCAGGGGCACACTGAAGCAGCTGTAATGGTACAATGCCTGGGTGGGAACTCGAGGACAGTGGTTTATTATTTCTCCCACTCACTTTGCCTTGAACTTGGCTGTCTCTTCTTCTGGGACTCAGGGGAGTCTATGATCCACATGTCCACTTACTCTATGCTTCCGCACTCAAAGGGCCATTCTGATTTACATGGCTTCTCTCCTGAAGCTTTACCAGCCCACTCAATTGCACTTGGTTGGAAGGTTCCTTAGAATGGGTCTGTTTGTTCATGTCTCATCTCCTCAACCTCACTACAGGTCATACGGAGCTCTGGGGAGAATACCAAAGGAAGCCAGTATGTTGATGTGGAAAATTTTCAGTAATCACATATTATGTGAAATAAGTTGGCCATCAGCCAAAGGAGCTCCTGTTGGTTAAATAGAGAGTCAGCAGCACTAATAATGGGTGTGATAGCATTTGACCTTGACGTCAATCACCATGACTTCTACTTAGCTGTGTCCCTCTCCAATTAGCAGCTAATCACAATCATGAACAGACTTTTGGCATTTGAAGAAGTCACAGCTTATATCTGCACTCTGAGACCTAAGGTGAGCCATTCGACAAGGCATGTACCTTCATCTCTTCTGTCCCAAAGCCGGTCAGATGGGACTGAGTCGCACGGCTCAGGGAGAGACCCTAGCTGACTGCCCGTCATCAGTATTTACAAGTGGTTTTGCTGTTCTCTATTCGTCCTTGAGTATGTAGTTATTATTCTCTTGCTCTTAGATTATCTCTCTTAGATAACGGTCTAGAAAAGAGTGCTGGGAATAGAGGAGAAGGAAAAGTAAAGAGACCCAGGAAATGAGTGACCTTCGTTAAAAAACAGATCTTTAGACTACATTGAAAAGTAAAATATCCAGTTCCATTGTGGTTCAGATCCCCAACATGAATGAGTTCCCCCGTGTGCTCTAACAGAAAATAAGAAAAGGTGATTAGCGAAAGTGTTTGAGTGTACCAGCCCAGTGTGAAAACCAGCTTTATTAGGGTATTTATACAATCATTAAGATTTGGAAGTAGGTCACTGAAAATATTCGGGTATGCGTTACTGCACTGTACGGTGGAAATTATATGCTGAGATCGTGTTGGCACATTTGGGACTTCCAAGGTCTAAGAGATTCTTAAAAGAATGTCAAGGAACTGTTGTCCCTCATATTTGTTTGATTGGTATTTGGCAGTTTCCAAAGTGCTTTTGTGCTCTCAAGAGATGGTGTTGGCAGCGGTCAGAGAAGCAGTGGGAGGAACAAAGGGTCAGCCAGACCTAGGCTCTTGCCAGGGCTCTGCCACTTACTCTGTGTTGCCTCAGGTAAATGTCTTGCTCTCCCTAAATGTCTGGATCTCCATATGTCCCATGAGGGTACAAAGGCTCCCTTCACTTCTCAGAGGCCTCGTAAGGCCCCAAATTGCTAATATGGGAAAGTATCTGAGTAGTCTAATGAGTGGTTTTTGTGGGGCAAATGCATTCACTTATTTCTCATTCATTTCAACAGGAGTGAACTCTCTTTGTGCTGTGATTAGCACATTAGAAGTGACTAAGATGTGGTTCCCACACTTCAGACTAAAGGTCCAGGCAGAGAGGTACTTAAAGGGAATAAAAGAACTTTGCACACAGTTGTGTGATCCCTGCCCTTGAGCTGAAACTGTACCAAGCATAGCGGGACTTCAGAGGAAGCAGACAGACCCAACCCGTTGCCTGTAGCTGGTGGACTGACAACCTTCCGCAGCCATCAGCTCCCTCCCAAGTCTTCCCTGGCTCCTGTCTTCCACCATCAGAACGAACTTGACAGCAATGGCTGAACCAGCCAGCTCCTTTACCCAATGTCCACCGGATGTCACACAGCTCAGTTTCTCCAAAGGCATGGGCCCCACATTCAGCTCTGGCCAAGGAAAATGAACTGACAGATAGTTGTTTACCAAAAACCGAGCAGGGGGGATAAAAGAAGAAGGGGGGGGACACTCTTGCTAATAGATCACAATGACACACTTATTTAACCTAATTACCTGCAAAGCCGAATCCAGTCATTAAGGATCCATATTCTGTAATAGAATTTCCTGCTATGGAAATACTCACCCACGCACAGGATGTTGAAGCAGAAGCCCTGGCTGACTGACTTATTCACCAGCTGGTCGGGCAAGCTGTCAAATCCCACATGTCCAGCCAGGGGGACAGTTCGGCAACCTTCACCCTAATTTGGAAGGGGAGGGATGGGATCAAATTAAAAGGTGCTTAAAAAGTAATCTGGGTGTCACTTCTACATCCAAATGCTCTTTGTGCTCGGAAATCACACCCGCCCAGTCTCTGCGTGTCATCCATCTCTTCCCTTAGCTTCTCCCTGCTCCAAAGCAAAATGACCCATCGGCTTGGACATCATGGCTTCTTGGGTACAAGCATCCTCGAGCCTCAGCAGTGGATGTCCCCAGAGTTCCAGACAGAGCAAACTACAGAGGGAGTTTACAGGGCACAGAGGCGGGGTCAGGGATCAGTGCACTGTCGACTCTATCCCTTGCAAGGGGAGTAGTAACCTCCCACAGACTCACTTTTCTTCTGCGTCTATCATATGAGATAACACTACTCATCTTAGGGGTGACTGGGAGACACAAATATGCAAAGACATGTAACAAGCTCGGCACAATGCCTGGTGCGGGCTTAAGGGTTCAGCAAATATACAAAGGGACTTTAGAAACGAGGCAATACTCCTCCTCTCTAGGGTGTTTTGGGGATCTACAAAGGTGACACCGAGTTGAAGTTAGGAGGCTTTGAAAGCAGGTAGGTCAAGGGTAGAGTCCCACCTCCTTCACCTTCTGACCTTGGACAAATGACTTAACTTCTGTTAGGGAGAGCTGGAACACTCTTCACTTAGTACAACCTCACCTAGCCCGGCGCCTGGCATAGGGTACACATTCCGTCATGAGCAGGTATCCGTCCAGCTAGACCCCTGAAATAACAGGTGATGCCACGGAACTCGGGTGGCCCCTCCAGCCAGAGAGCCGCCGCCTCCCTACCTCTGGCACCCTTGTCTCCACAGGGGTTAGCCAAGCCACCTGCAGCCCTGAAAGCAAGTCCCAGAGCCTCTTACTGTTAATGGTTTCGCAAAACAGAGAGTACCTCAAGCAGGTTTCCAAGGAACCAGGGAGAAGGACCAAAGGGGCCTGCGTGGAGTCAAGAAACGAGCTAACTGCCAATGGCCGCGGAGAAGGTGAGAAAGGAGGAGAAGCGAAGCAGGGGACATCTGAGGGAGACCGGGGGGCTGTGTAAGGAGTCCGAGATGGTGAACAAGGCTACACCAAGATTTCCATAACAGGAAGGGCACCAAGAGCCATCCAAAGGGCATGCTGGTCCAGGAGGCCTGTGCCAGCCTCCCAGGCTGTGCCGACAGCAAGCTCGTATGCCGGATGGGACCTGTTTTTCGACTAGACCATAAGGGCACATACATGCACACGGAGAGGGACGGGCTGTGACAGTGGGGGAAGCGCTCAGCAGCTGACAAGGTCAAAACCGGCACCCACATACCCCTTCAGCCAGCGTGGGATCCCACTCCCGCGGGTGTCATCAGATCCTCCAAGAGTGAGAGACAGGGCGAGGACCGGTAACTACCATCTGGCAAGTTTATTATCCTCATACGTCTCACCCCACACACTCCCAGCGGAGAATTCTTGACAGGCGACCATATGCCACCATTCAGCCCGGGCTGGTATATTCTAGGCCCCGGAGGGGCACCTGAAGACAGCCGAGTCTCACAAGCAGCCCACGTCACTCAAGACGTCCCCATCCTCCCATTCCACTTCCCCCTCTCCCTGTATCCTCTTCTTTTGATTAAAGCCAGCAAAGATGGTGCGTGTCCCACTGTTCACTTCTGGGCTTCAACAGTGGAGGGAAGACCGAGACGTAAGAGCCACCATGTGTGTCTGATGGAGCCTCCACCACAGCAGGCATCGGAAACCAGGATGGACTTAAGAGTTGAGGTTTCCTGAGCCGTGTTTTATCGCCTCTGACTGCCTCTTCCTGTCGCCAAATTCAGTACCATGAAATGTCAAGTGCTCCAAGGCCTCCGGTCCAAGTGCCAAAAGGAGAGGAAAGGGAATTTGCAAGCTGAAGACAGTGGAAGGCAGTGGAGAGCGCGACTTCTGAAAACAGCCTGGCTGTGTTTCCTATTTCTCTCTCACACCTTACTCTCCAAGATGTTCCTCCTTGTCAGACTCAGCACACGCCTCCCATGCGCCCACCCCAGGCGCCCACCGTTCTCTCCACACTGTGCCACAATACAAGCAGTGTTTTTGGGAAACCATTCCAGCTGCAGGGCGCTTGATTGATTGGAAGAGAGAGAAGATGACACCTATGAGGCCGAACTGGCAGGGTGCCGCCAGACACTGTGACAACAGACGCTGGTTGAAGTGAACTGATCGGACTTGGGACTCAGAGGGAGGAGCAGATTTGAGAAGTGTCCTAAAGAAGGATGCACCCCAATGAGTAGATGCTGCAAGGGTTGCGAGCCTGGGAGCTGGGACTGCTGGCTCTCTGGACAGAAGGAGGGAATTCAGGAAAGGGAGTTGGTTTAACTGGGGAAGTCAAGGAGTCCAGCTTTAAACCAGTTATTACTAAAAAATTTACACTTACCAAGTTTTTTTTTTTATTTTATAAAAGTAATCACCATTCACTGTAGAAATTTTAGAACATATGGAAGATTATCAAGGAGAAAATAAAAAAAATGCACCCATACTATCACTCTCCGGAGATAAGCACTGTTACGAATTCTAATGCCTCACCCTCCAGCCTGTGCAGTTTTATTTCATACAAATGGAAACAAACTTTTCCTAATCTGACTTAATAACCTGACAATTAGTACGGATGTTATCTTGACTAGCTAAGCATACTTCTGAAACACTGTTTTTATTGGCCACATAGCATTCCATTGTAGGAATGTGCTACATTTTCTTTACCAATCTTCCACTGCTAGACATTCTGCATGTTTCCAAGTTTTCAACATTATGAAGAATATGTTCTTGTTCTTGTTCTTACAGGTTTACATATGTCTCTGGTTACTTCCTTAATTAAATTCCTAGAATTGAAACCTGCTGGGTCCAAGGGCACACACGTTTCAAAGGCTTTGGTACACATTGAGAAATCATTCAACTGAGAATAGTACAAATGTCTATTCCACCATTGACGTATTCTACCACCAATATGGGAGCGTGTCTGTTTACCCAGACTTAGGCCAACACTGAGTTTCTGAGGCTTTTTAACAATTGTGAATTGAATTACTGGAAAGGAGTATCATGTCATTGAATTTGCATTTATTATCAAAGGTGAAAGTTTGTTATTGTTCAATTATGAGTGTATTATTGTATATATGCATATGTGAGCTCTTCATATCTTTGTCCATTTTTTTTAAGATTTATTTATTTATGCATACAAGAGCTGGGGTACAGGCCAGAGGTGTGGGGGGTGAGAGGATTCACCAGAGACAGAGTAGGGAACAGATCAGGCAGATTGACTGAAATACACTGCTGAGGGGAGCAGTAGGCAAGTCAGGAGAGGTCTGCTGCACCATGTGGGTTGCTCCCTGGCCGGCCGGGGATCTAACTCATGCTGCAGAGGCTGCAGACTGCTTCATAGTATGGTGCTTAACCCCTTGCGCCACCAAGGAGGCCCTCTTTGTCCATTTTTAAAGAAATGGACATCTGTCTTTGTCTTCTGGATTTGTAAAGGTATTTTATACATATTAAGGGATATAAGATAATTTTGATTTTATGGTGAGATATACAGGAGGAGAAATCCAATAAGTACTTAGCAACATGAGATTGTAAGCTCTGGGAGAATTCAGAACTGACATATAAATTTAGGGGTGAGAGCTATGAAAATGGATGTGTTCTCTAAGAGATAGCATAGGGAGAAACAGGCTAAAAACACAGAATATAGGGGATGCCAAAGTAAGGCATGGGAAGTTAAAGAGGATTCTTCCAAGAGGGGGAAATGACAAGAAAAATAAGAGGTGACCCAATCGTTTTCTATCACCAAAGGCCAAGGTTGAAGTCAGAAGAATTACATAGCAACAACCACTGACCTGGACTTGGTGAAGATCACTGGTGACTTTTAGGAACTTTATTTCATCTGTATCTCCTTACCATGTGGCCAACCCATGTAGACTAACTGGAAGGTTTGGGGGTTGAGGGACATGGTTCTGGTGAATGTTTTTGTTGTTGACCAAGATTTAAGCAGCAAACTTTTTTGTAGTTGAGAAATGTTCAAAAATGAATTTGTACATATAGTTTCTGCTTTAGGAAATCCTGTCTGGAGAGCACCATTCACTCTTGTTTAATGAATCTTTTACGATATCAAGGTCATCATTATGAATAATCAGTCCTTACTCTTCAGAGCTAAATGCTTAGAGGTCAAAAAGATAAGTTAATGAACTAAATGTACAGCCTCTAGAAGTTTCTTCCCCACATCCTCACTAAACCTCTAATATCTTATCTCTTCTTTCTTCCTCCTTAAGGTGGCCTGATTAATTGAGGTCCTGATTACTTTGATTGCAGTTAATTGAACACTCCCTGAATTACAATGTGCACAAGAGGAAAGAGAACTGGCAACTAGGCCCAGAGCATCCAACAATAAAACCTCAAGTAGGAAGGCCACAGTCACCAAAGTGTTAAATGCACATCTCTTGTAATCCTGCAATCTTTCCTTAGAATCTATTCTGCAGAAACTCAGTATCAACAAAGATCTGTGTACAAGGACATTCATTACAGCACTGTTTTTAATACTGAAAAAGTAGGAAAAAACCTGAACATACAACAACAGGAATGATTTTCACCAAATTATAGTACATGCATCATCTGGAATATTCTGTAGTCATTAAGAAGAATGCCGTAGGTCCAACCATACTGATGCAAATACCTCCAAGACATACGATAACGTAGAAAAAAGAAACTGTAGAACAATAATCACAGTATGAAACTATGTGTGCCCGAAAAGCCCTATGGATGTGAATTTGCAAAAAAATGCATGTTGGTGCATGGGAAAGGGATTGAAAAGAAAGACTCACTGAACCAAGAACTGTGGCTTCCTCCAGGGAAGGGAATGGATATGTAGGGGCTGACTCAGGAACATCGAGAATGTCAGTATGCTTCTGTATGCTTTGATTTTTTTTTTACAGCACGAATGTGTTCACACCCCACCTATGTAATTTAAAAACATTTTTTAAAGATTTATTTATTTTTGCATACAAGAACTGGGGTATAGGCCAGAGGTATGGGGGTGAGCGGATTCACCAGAGACAGAGTGGGGAACAGAACAGGCAGACTGACTGAGGTGAGCAGCAGGTGAGAAAAGGAGAGGTCTGCTGTGCCATGTGGGTCACCTCCCTGGCCGGGGGTTGAACTCTTGCTGCAGTGCCTGCAGACAGCTTCATAGTGCTGCGTCTTAACCCCTTGCGCCACCAGGCAGGCTCCTAAAAAACATTTTTAATATAAGAAAAGAGAGTTCTCACTCAGCTTTGCAACAAGAGTAATTAGGATGCAGAGTCTGAGAGGAGCTACAAGGAAGGCAAAATGCTCCTGAGAAATGGGGGAGCCCCCACGCCCCTCCCCTAGTACATTTCCTGTTTTCTCCTCATCTGCAGTCACCTGCGGTTTAGAAATACGTTACACCACATTTCATATCACAGGCAGAAACACTGTTCTCTTTCTCTTCCGCCACCTCCCCTGAGGGACGCACTAATTTCATTTTTTTAATTGAATATTCCGAAGATTCCTGTTACGAAGAACGAGTTAAGGCCATTCCAGCTGTGCATCTTTCTCCCATTGCTGTTACTCCACAAATAAAGAGTCTAATAAGCATCCAAGTGGGCAGCTTTTGCAGTTGAGTAAGCAAGTAGTATCACAGGCCTAGGGGGACTGAAGGTGCATCCGTGTCAGTGGAGAATTTCCTGCCACCAGGATGAATAAGTTACTAGTTGTCATTCAGAAGGATGAGGCCAAAGTGAAAAATCTGGGCTTTCTGAATACAAAACAAATTTTCTCCTCTAGTCCTTGCATGCAGATGCTGGGAAGGGACAGAAAGACGAACTGGATTCTCTTCAGCAGCCTCATGTGTCACTGCTGGACCCAGCGCTCACACCATACCTTTCTCCATCTCTGACCTCAGCCCTGAATACCGATCTCTGATAGACTGCAAATCTTCAGGATGATCAGAAACAATCAATGGTTTAAAGATGTATGATAGAATATTAAGCAGCTGGTAAAAGCAGTTTCTAAGAATTTTTAATGATGTGCAAAAATGACCACCAAATACTGTTGGATAAAAAGCAAACTAAACTGGGCCTCCCCTGGTGGCTCAGCGGTTGAGCGCTAGGCTGCAAAGCTGCCCGCAGCCTCTGCAGCACCGGTTTGATCCCTGGCCACAGGCAAGGGTCTCACATGGCTGACAGACCTCTCCTGCCATGCCCGCTGCTCCCCTCAGCAGTGTATTTCGTCAGTCTGCCTGTTCTGTTCCCCGCTCTGGCTCTGGTGAATTCTCTCACCCTCCCGTGCTTCTGCCTGTACTCAGTGCTTGTATAAATAAATTTTTAAAAAAAGGCAAACTAAACAATCAAGAAAACCTGTCTAGACAGGATCATCCCAATGACGAGGGGAAATACATATGCATTTTGAAAAGACTGGAAAAATAGACACCAAAAATAGACACCAAAATGGCGATAGCAATCACCTTTGGGTGGAAGGACTGCAGGTGTTGTTGCTTTTCTGTGTTCTCCAAATTTTCTACAACAGGCATATTTCACTCTTATAATCAGAATAAAAATGTTATTTTTTAAGAAAAGATTCCATGATGACACTTTCCTAGGTGGGAGAGAAGGCCCCATTATTTTAACAAAATCTACTACAGCAGCTCCTCAAATAACATTGTTTCACTGAACATTATTTCACTGTAACATTGATGAGAAAAAAAAAAAAAAACCAGATGATGTTGAACGAAATTCAGTTATTAGAGACCTGCTTGGATTAAATGTCATTTTGCCTCAAGGCTCAACCTCCAAGAACCTATTGACCAGGTGAAGTGAGGCCTTACTGTCCAACCAAAAAAGGTACATTTCATACAGATACATCAGAAAATTCAGTTAAGTACTCAGTTTTCAGACAGATTCACTGTATATAAAATATTTATTTTATTAATAATACAGTAATCCTCTATTATGCTCATTATCATTATTATACACAAAACATATTATTTACACAGCATAACTTACTGTCATAAAGATTCACATGAACCAGAAGTCAAATCACATATCCTGAGACATGGAGCAAAAGTCTTCATGAAGCCATAAGACAGATGTTCTCCTGTCTGCTGCCTCCAGGTTTGTCAAGGGAGTGGATGCCGCTGTCTTATCAGCCATAAAAACCACAAAAGCACTGACAAATTCTCAAAGGTTAAAAATCCCTCCAACATGTCAAATGGCAGGATTTCCCCCGTGCCCCCGATTAAGCCAGGCTAAGAGGAAATTGACAGTAGTAGCAAAGCCCTGAACTGGGAGAGAGAAATTGGGGGGCCTTTCCAAGGAGAAATAAAACCTATGCAAGCTGCCCCCCCTCATTGGGGGTGGGCAGCTTAGGAACCCTGGAGAAATGCAAATAAGACCATCCTGACATACAGGGAGAAGGCCCATTTGGGGTAAATCCAATAGATGAGACTCAGGATTTTAATACACAAGATAAATTCCAAAGTGGCTTTTCATTCTATAAAAGGATTCACAGCAGGATTCCATTAAATAGCCAACTCTCCTAGTGCCTTTAAGATGAGATTCAATAGACAAAAATTCAGCTGTCATGTACCTTTATAGGAAGACAATACCTAGATACACCTGCATGTATAGACAATATCTTAAGGGTAGTTTCTGTTCTACTTATGGAGACCCTGCTGAGCTAAAATAAAAGCACAGACTTGCCTAATCTACAATTGTCTCCCTACCCAGCTCAAGGAGTCAAAGCAGGGAAGGGGTGGAGTGAAATTCTACCACCTCATTCGGAAGCAGAAACAGACAAGGGCCAAAAAGAAATCAGGCTGGAGAACCAGGAAATCTAAGAATCATGCAATGTTAGAGCTGGAAACGCCCTAAAAGAGCACCTACATCCGCACCACTGGGCTTACAAAAGGGGAAACGGGACACTCAGAGAGGAAGTGACTTGTCCTGAGCCCCAGAGTGACTTAGAGGCAGTCAGGGGCGCCAGCATCCAGAGCCCTGTCATGCCCACTGCCTCTCTCACATGGAAAAGCTGACTCGAGTGGCAGATTTCTTTCTGGGCCATTTGGCTGGTGGTTTGATGCTAGTTGGAGGGAGAAGGATTATGGAAGGCAACCCGGAATCTTGTGGGCTCACCATGGTGGCTCGGGCCTACAGAGGCAACTGAGGTGTGGAGACCATGGCAGTCCTGTGTTCCTCGACCACATTCTCTCTTCCATTTCCTTCTCTACTGACTCTGGCCTCAGCTCAGACTGGCCAGCTGCCTAGCTCTGCTCAAGCGCTCCACAGCCACCTAACCCAATCAGTCAGCAGGATTCTAGGTAAAATAGCTCCACCTCTGGCCTGGGGCCTGCCCTGCTCGGGGTGGCTTGACTTTCCCACAAAAGGCAGGTCCCCTTCAAGCCAGGCCATTTAAACAGTTTGCTAGGTGTTCTGGCCATTGTTATCTCTAATCTGGAAAAAGAAAAAGAAAAAAAGGTTTACTCACAGGGATCTGGATGAATGCCCAACTGTCCTCTGGGGAGGCTGAATTTGCCTCTGCCTCCATCTGGTCTCGTTTAATGGGGATCTGAAAAAACCCAGTTCCTGCCTCTGCGCCAGTGTTCCGAGCTGGGGGCCTCTGCTGCAAAAGGAAACCCAACACTACCTCACACCTCATCAGGGCCGTGAAAGCACAGTTCTGCCCCTGCTACCCCAGGGCCTTTGCTAGGGGTCAGAAAGCCCCCCCCCCACCCCCGCCCCGGGCAGGAGAAACCGGAGCCCTGAGTCCTGTCCCTGAGAAAGGACTGCAAATATTTTCCGGGTCACCTTTAAGTGACTGCAAAGGGATGACCCAACTCCAGGACCAGCTGAGAGCACACTGCATAATTCAGCAGATGGCTGCCTCTAATGAGAAGACACTGAGGAAGAGGATAACATTATTCTCACCCTCCTGAGCATGTGGCCTCCTTCCTCTGTGCAGGAGGCAGAGAAACCCACGGTTTCAAATCCCAGCAGCAGAAGCCTCCGCCTGCCAAAGCGAGGAGGGTCTGTGTTTCTAATTTATTCTGCCCCCCTCCAGTTGTTACTTAAAATAATCCATCATGACATGGCTGGTGGCTCCAAGATTTTTATTTAAAGCAATATGGGGTGGGGGGGGGAGAAGAAAACCCACACAGGACCCGTGACTGTGCTATCTGGGATTTAAGCTAAGATTCTTTTTAACATCTGAGAGTCTTCACAGCACCCAAGTATACTCTTCTCTGACCCCCATGAGTGTAGGGGTGCGGGGGTACAGTGAAAAGAGGGAGAAGAGAGGATGTGGCAGGATTTTTAGTCCTTAGAAGCATCACGAAAAGGCCAGCATTAAGAAAAATGGAATCTATATCACCTGGCAGGAGTCTCATTGTTGTATCCGCTGACCAACAACACCATTTTGGACCAAGTCACTTGATCCCCCTACCCCACCCCGTACCCAGCAAATGAAGTGAGTAAGAATACTTGGCCTGGAAAGCTATCGGGGAAAGTGACATCACACAGACGTGAAAGCATTTTGAGATCACTGAAAGAAACATGTTGCCCTCATCCATGACATTCCTTCTTGTTCTTTCCTTTTCTCCCTCTCTGCTTTCTTTCTGGAATATGATCTTAATGTCCATGCAACTAAAGGCCCACTCTGCTGAATACTCCAGAACCCCAGGCCAGGCCAGAAACCAGTCTTATTTCGTTTGGGAATAAGGACCCTTATTCCAGGGTCCTTGCCTTCCTAATTAGTTTTGCTTAGGCTAATGCAACCCGTTTGCTCCCTTACAGCACACAAAGGGAGGGGCCTGCTGGGTAACAAAGCCAGCAATTAATAGAAAATTTACAGCAGAGACTCTACAAAGTAAATGCTATGCACACGATGGCAGATCAAAATCTCTTTATACTATACAGACAAATCACTTGGCTGGAAGGCCGTTTTGTAATAAGAGCACCACTAAGGCTCACATTTCCAGGATTTAGGATTGGAATAGAGAACATGGCTGCTCCTGCCTTTCACCTGGAAGCTCTAAGAGGGCAGAGGTCTATGTGTCTTGGCCACCAGTGTATCTTCAACATCTGGCACAGGGCCTGGCAGCGCCAATGCCCAATACATACAGCTTGAAGGAATGGATAAGCATACATATGGGTGAATTAACGAATGAAACGTTCCCAGCTAAGTAGCAGAAGCCACATTTCATCCATCTTCACACCTAGCCCTTTCTTAGTTGAAGCCCCAGGACTCCCCTGTCCTCCAACACCCCCATCCACTGCTGGATGAGATCCCCTTGTAATGAAGCCTCAGAGTGACTGTGGCCCTCCAGTGGCCCTCCAGTGCAGCCGTCATCACAAATGATAATTAACTAGTTATTTGGTCTGCCTCCACGATTACACTGTGAACTCCCTGAGAGAGAGCCATGTGCATTAGTGGGGAGGGGGTGTAATCTCCCCCAGGTTTTTATTTTGAGAAGTCTCAAGCACACAGGACAGTTGGAAAATAGTACAATGATCACCCATATACCCTCGACTTAGACGGAAGAATTTTTAGTATCTGGAACCATGTAACTTTTCTTCCGTGCTGTATTCCCAGCGGAGGTACAGGTACAGAATGGCGTTTTGTCCCCACTGCTTGGGGTATAATATTACTTTCAGTGTGAAGTAAGAGAAATGGCTGAGGTAGGCAGCGTCAAGGGGAACCAAGCAGAAGGGTTCCGTCTACCTGTAAACAATTGTCTTGAGACAGTTGCCCCAGCACTGCTAGTACGGAGTTAGCCCCTATAAGCTCTTTTGTGAGGGAAAACAGCCATTATCTGGCTGCCAGTGGAGGAAAGTATCATGGCCCACTTGGTAGGGTTGGGCCAAGCCAGAATCAACAAGCTGTTCTTTCTATGGGTCGGCACTTCCAGTCTGGACCTCAAAATGCAGCACTGAAAGAAACAGCTCATTGCAAGAGCCAGAAGCCACATCCCCAGGGGTGTGCGCTGTGCCTGGCTGGGTTGCCTCGGACAAGCCCCATAACCTCTCAGAATAAGAATAGCAGCCTGGGTCACCTCACAGGCAGGATGTGGGGGTAAGATCATCCCAAGAATCTTCTATAATTCTCTAATTATTTCACAGTGTCCCCCATGATTCTGCTAGACTGTATACAAGCCTAAAAACCAAGAAGTATGTCCACCACTCCATTTTAACTTTTTAGTATAATTGATCAAGACTAGTCACAGTGTTAGACACTTGCTAGTCCATGAAATAAGCACTCATGGGTGTAACGGAGAAATAGTTTTGTGATACAGAATCTTTGTGGAGTTCATTCAAATGCGATGGGATTGTGTTATGTATACGAAAGCTGAGTTTCCAAGTTGCATGCAGATCCAAACAAGGGCCCTGTCCAACAACTCGAAGGCCTGTTTTAGTCACTAATGATGTTACCTTACCAGCCAGAGTGACCCCTTACCTAACTCTGGGAAGGACACCCCTTCCCCCTCACCCCGCCCCCAAGCACAAAGCAGAGCACAACTTGGACGGATGGCACCAGGTCTCCCAGCTCATTAAAAAGAAGCCCTAAGCCAGGCACACTTCTGTTTATTCTCCAGTCTTCTCTTCCCAAACCCTGGATACAGGTTCCTAGGAAGAAAGAAGCAGCAACCAGACATCCAAGGTCTCCTGAGTTAATTCCATCTCCCCTAATGAATTACAACTTCTTGCAGACACAAAGGAGAGCAGAGAAACAAATGACACATAAACAAGAACTTCACTGGCTGGAGGAGGGGGCATGGAGAGTGACGTCAGTTTCCCAGAAACCCATTTATCACAATAACAAGGTTTCAAGTGCTTGGGCTTCTCTTTCAGCTTTAGAATCTGGCGCGTAATTATGTTCTTCATCATATGGTACCGCCAGGCCAGCCAGAGCCAAACTGGAACCAGGCAAAGCAAATCAGGTAGTCCTAAAACCAATCAGGTCTCCCTAAACCCCCACCCCCACCCCTCTCTGCAAAACAAAGGAGATCTCAGAGTTGCCTGTGTTGTGCCAGAGGTGCAGCACAACCTTCTGGAATGTTCCCCTTTGCAACATCTGCCCTGCAGTCCTAATCCAGGCAAAGGGAGCTGGTAAGAGAGTATGAACAAATCAATGCAAATTCATTAGCTGACAAGAAAAATCATTAGTGTCACTTCTAGTCACTAAAGATGGAGCAAGTGTAATCCAGGAGACTAATTCCTCTTAAGTCATGCCGTCTCTAAAACACGGGTAACAAGCAAGGAGCAAAAAAGCTCTCTGGGAACCCTCAAAACACTCAAGGAATAAATATTGCAGTGCTAGTCTTGAGGAAGGGGAGAGAATTCTCCCAAATTCCATTACACAGAGCATTGACTGCTATCTATTCCTGGTCCTTCCACCCCAGGACAGCATAAGTAGCCCTGTGCCAGCTTTGGCAAGGAGGGGGATGGGAGGTTCCAAAGAAATAACCCTGCCGCTCCAAACAGGGACAAGAGAGTGGAATAGGTTTATACATATCCTGTAGAGGAAATACTACCAGATTCTAGATTCAGATTTTGAAAACAAATCAATTTCAATTAAACCAAACACCTAGAGGCTACTTTTTTTTTTCCCCACTGCAATTACATTGCATGAACTATTTCCCTAAATAAATGAGCCACGACGTTTAAAAACATTTTTTTGACATTCAGGAATTTTCAGCAACCAGTCTTTGGTGTCATGAGGTTTGACCTACCTCTACTGCGCTCTCCTTATTCACCTCAAGCTAATGGTAACGGGGGGGGGGGGGGGGGGGGAGTGGCTCCTTAAAATCCCAGATATCCTCCTGTGAGTAGAAAGGCTAGATTGTTCCCCGAAATGGAACCATCCTTTCCCCTTTCAACCAAACTTCTGAATAAACATGGAGGCTCGGGTCAGTTCAATATGATTTCTCTGCACATGCCAGGCTGGAAAACTTCAGTTATTTAAAGGAAGATTTTTTTCCCCCAGAGTCGGTTGCCAACAAAAAGAGAGAAGGTACCGCTTTTGCAAGCCTCACACTTAATTTTCCTGAGTCCCGGTAGACAGAAGACAGCTCTACAGGTTTTGGCACAAAAGCCCAGTTATGCTGAGCACGCGCCCAAGACACAGACCCCCAGAGGCCCGCAAAACCCGGGTCAGGTGCTCAGAAATATGCCAAAAGACGCAGCCAGCCACCTACAGGCCAGCGAACTGCACCCGACATAAGCGCACAAGGGGGAGCGGGACCCAGAGTCACACAGCACAAGCAGAAGGGGCGTCCGGACACACGGACACACACCAGGGCGCGGAGCCCACTCTAAGTAACTGGCGGACTCCTCTGGGGTCACAGACGACCCGGGCGCCTCCGCCCGCCCGGGGAGGCGCGAGTGCGCGCGCGTGCACTCACACGCACACAGTGAGACACACACAGACGCAGTCACATATGTAATGCATATGGAGAAACCCCAGCCCAGCCAGTCACCTCCCCGCCCCCCTTCCCGCTCACCGCCTCCTGGCCCAGGCTAACCCCAGCCCGGCGCCCCTCCTCGGGTGCAGAGCCGGGTCCCCACCCGCAGCGGTGCGCAGGGGCGCGGCCCCGCGGTCTGAGGGCGCTCGGCCGCGGTGCCCGGGACCCGGAGGACTCGGCGGCTCGTGCGGCCATTCATTCGGCAACGCCCCAGCCGCCCGGCCGCTGCTGCAGCGAGGGAGGCGGCGGCGCCGACTGCAGCTCTTGGCAAGGCAAGTTCGGCCGGCCGGCCGCAGCCTTCCCCGAGGCCCCCCCTGGCCGCCCCACCGTTCGGGGACAGGCTGGGGGACTGAGCGGTTGACCCCGGGGGCAGAAGTCCCGCGGTGCCGGGGCTCCCGGAGGCTGCCCGCTGCCCTGCTCGCGGTGGCGGTGCCGGCAGCCAGGTCCCCTCGGTGCTCCCCAGGCCCCGGCGCCGGCGCCCGTGCCCCAGCCCCGCACTCACCACCTGGCGAGCTATATCGGTCGCTGCCATCGCTCCTGCGTCCGCCAGGGCTGCCACGGGCGCCGCCGCAACGGGAGCTACAGCACAGGAAACAGCGGAGCTCCTCCGACAAAGAGAAAGTGTTACACTTCGGGCGCGACCAAGTCCGGTGGGGGGAGGTGCGAGGGAGGGGCCCCTAGCCGCTGCTCCAACCCCGATCCCCCCTCTGCCGCTCTCCCCCTCGGAAGTGGAGTGTGGGGAGGGGGCGGATTTAACTCGCCGCTTCCCCTGCTGCGAGCCCACTGCCAGTTCTCCCTGCAACCTCAGCCATAGGCCTTTGCCAAGGGGGCGGGGGCTCCCCTCGGTGACCACGTCCTCTGCCCCCCCGCCACTGGGCTCCGTGGTACATCCCGACCTCTGCTGAATTGTCACACCCCCCTGCTCTCGCCTTACATCCCCGAGTCCCCAGACCCCGGAGCCTGGAAGGGAGCCCCCGCCCCTCCCCCCCCACCGCTTACAGCCTGGCGGCGGAGCTCTGCAGTGCTCCTCTCTCTCCTCCCCGCCCCGTGAACCCCCTCGTGCTCTCCACCAAGATTTCAGGGTGCTTGTATGAGAGCTCCCGCCGCGGCACTCTTGATGTTCCACCACACCTCCCCGCGCCCCCACCGTCGCCCCAGAGTGCAGCTGAGGTCGGAGGGGTTGGGGTGCTGCCGCACCTGCCGCTCCACAGCGGAGCTTAAAAAGGGGGCCGTTGGGGGGAGCCGCAGTGCGGCCCCGCTACTGAGCTCTGACATGCGGAGTCCGAGGCCAGTAGTCCTGAGATGAGACTCCCTTCGGCCCTGGGGTTTCCAAGCCTTGGGCGCTGTGCGCTGTAATTTCATGGAGACGGGTTCACCACCGTTGGGCACTTAATACAGAGGGACCCCACTGCTCCCCTCCCCACCTGGCTCAGCCTTCTAGTGTCGGGGAGCCTCAGGGTAGGGACTTGGGGGTGAAGGTTCTCCCCCCCACTCCGGCACCCCCCTACTCCCCGCTGTCAAGCGGGATGGTGAGGAGTGACCGAGAGCGGCCTCCTGTGGCTCTCTCCGGGGTGGGGGGGCTTGATTTCCCTTTAACCTTCGATCTTCTCCGGACCGGGACCGGGTGACCGGCGGTGCGCAGACAGGAGAACCTCCGAAGGCGGGAACTCTGCTCACCTGCTCTCCCTTCCCTCCTGGCCAATCGCGACGGCGGGTCCTCTCCCCTGCCCTCCGCACCTCTCCACCTTTCCAGCCCTGACATCCTTCGACTCCCTGTCCCGGGAGTGGCCCTTTCCCAGCTCCCTGTGAGTGGCAGGCCCCGACCCATTCTGTTGTGTACCAGACCATAGCGGTCCGGACGCTCCACTCCACTCCTAAAAAGGGCAGGTGATCTCAGAGACAGACCCAGACCCTCGAAAGAAAAGATTCAATGAGGGGGTAGCTGTAGGGACAGTCAATCAAAAGCCGAGTATTGGGAGTTCCCGCTGTGCACCTATCATTGCGCTGGAGACGCAGGTGGGGGCTAAAAAGAAGAGTCTGGAACTATTAAGGGCCAGTGCAGGGGAGTTGTGAGACACAGCTCTGGCCGGCCGGGCAGATGGTGGTGGCAGGGAAAGGGGGGAGAGTAAAGTCTCGGAGGCCGGCAGGGAGCTGGGAGAGGCGCCAGGCCCGGTATTGGAGTGGCAGTGACACGGGGGCCCAGGGATGTATCTGAAGAACCGCTGTAAGACGGGGCCGAGACCGGATGGGGCAGGGAGTGAAAGGTGACTGCCCGCTTCCGGGCTGGGCATCTGGGAGGGAGACAGGTCTTCCCTGGCAAAGGCTGGAGTGTGGTAGACAGGAAGGGCTGAGGCCACTAGCTCTGATCTGGACCTGGGGCATGCATGGTGGCAGGACCGGAGGCGCACATTTGAAAGCCTGAGCTGAGTGCAGCTACCTGGAGCGGCAAGACCAGGGAAGAGCCAGGCAGAGACTGACTGGCCGACTGCCTGGGCTCCCAGGGAAAATGCCTGCCGCCAGCGCATCGGGAGGCGCTGCGCTCTGAATGAAGCTCTCTGCACATTCCCGCCCCACGCTGGGGGTACTGTGGGTAGGGGCGCCCATGTGCCCTGCTCCAACCTCTTATCTGTGGGGACTCTCAGGACCTCCAGAGGCCTCTTTCGCAAAAATGCTGGACCTGGCAGATTGGGGCTGAGTGTGTAATTCAAGTCTCCTGCAGCCCTTCAGTCCCTTCAAGACCTGTGGCCTGAGGCTGCGAGCCGGTCCTAGGGGCTGGGTCTCCGGATTCTGAGTGGTGTGGGTTGGTGTTGATGTGTGAGTAGGTGTGCATTCGTATGTGTCAGTGTGTGTGTGTCAGCTGTGTGTCAAAGTGTGTATGTGTATGTTGGCATATGTTTACTCCTCTGGTTGTATTTTAGTGTGTATCTGCCTGGGTATGTGAGTTTCAGTGCTTCGGTGTGGATGTGTGTGTCAGTGTGTATTTTCAGTGTGCGTTGGTATGTCTGTGTTGTGTGTTGGTCTCTGTGTGTCCATATGTGATGTAATACGTGTGGTGGTATAGGTGTCCTTGTGTGTGCATCAGCTTGTGTATGTCAGTGTGTGTGGATATGCAGAGGGGTTTTAGTTCGCTGTGCTTTGGGTTTTAGGTACTGTTCCTCCATACAGCAGGTCAGTAACTGAGAGGTATGGATAATCAGGCTCATTGCAACTAACGGGATTGGAAATTTGCTGGGTCTGTGTCTCCCAGTCCTTGGTCATGGGTCACCTGCCCAGGCACAAGGGAGAGCGGAGGACTGGTGAAAGTGGTCAGTTTCTTCACTGAGTGTCTGCCCCTGTTGATGGGGGGGTGGGGAGACAAAAGATCCCCTTTGTAAAGTGACATTGCGGGCTCTCCAGGGGGATGACCATAAACATGCATTTATGTTCAATGTGTCCTGATGGCGTCCCTTGGGCCCAGCACAGTGCCTGGCCAGTACTCAATCAGTCTGTTGACTGAATGAACGGAAGCATGTAATGTGGTGCTGTCAGTGTTTCCACTGTCCTTAAGGAAGCTGGATCAAGCAGTGACTTCCCAGAGCCAGCAGGTGACTGTCATCAGCATGCTAATGTTGTTTGTGGAACTAGACTCCCCAAGGAGGGGAAATAGCTACCCTGATAGATAAGAGTGGCCCCTAATTGGAGCCAAGCTTTAGAAAGTCACTCTGCATACTGGGATAGGGGGTGCTAAGACTGGATGGGCAGCGTGGAAGGAGGCAGAGAAGAGGAAAAGGGTAGTGAAATGGAGCTAAGAGCTCAGGGCAGGGTTTTGTTTTGAAACCATGGCTTTATAAAAGGAGAAAGAGAAGGATAATAGAGTTGGTCTAAAGTGGAGAAGCTCCAAGAACAATTTGAAAAGTAAGATCAGAAAGTTGGAGGAGGCTGAGGTGAAGCAGAGAGAAAATGCTCTGGGATTAACCAAATCCAGGCAGTGCTGATAGAATCAGAAACTCATTACCCACTGCTCCCTGCTTTTACTTTAGTTTATTCCAGTGGTTTTCAAAATGCAGCCTCTGTCTAGCAGCATCACCCTTGTATGGGAATGCAAATTTTTGCCCCCTCCCCCCCCACCTCCTGAATCACTACCTCAGGGACTGGAACCAGCAGTCTTTGTTTCAACAGTGCTCCAGGGAATTTGACTGTATGCTAAAGCTTGAGAACCACTGTTTTATCTGAAAATCTAGTCCCAGAGAAATGGGCCAGGGGAAGGTTTGCAGTCTGGGCTGTCCGGCTGGATTTCAACAGTGAGCAGCATGCGCATACCAATAGCCTGGAGTTAGAGAAGGGGCACCAAAAAAGGTGCTAAGTGCCAGAGGAATCCAGCAAGATTGGGAGACAAGAACCCCTACCATAACCTGAGGGAGCTCCCAGGCCAGTGGCCAGAGAGCTCCACAACCTGGAACGTGATCATCGATATAATCAACTGGGAGCAAGACCCTGGGGAAGAAGAAACTCTGGGAGTGAAAGAAGCATCATATGAACTGAGTCTTGACTGAACAGTCTAGCAGCTCCTCAAATAAAGTTATTTTGTTCGGCGTCATTTTGGTACAACTTCTAAATCCCATAGGCAATGTTGAATGAATCGCTCTTATTCGAGGACCTGGTTTCGTGATGCGTCATTTTGTTTTAAAGTCATAGTTTCCAAGACCCTGTCAACAACATAAAGTGAGGACTTACTGTAATTTTTTGGGCCGTGGTGGGAGTGCGGGGACAGTGGAGCAAATAGCATGTGTAAAATCACAGAAAAAAAAAAAAAAAGATCAGAGAATGCTTAGGGAATTCCCAGGCCTTGGCCAGAAGGAGTGGTAGAGGTAGAGGAACAAGGTTGGAAGATAAGAGGGGGTCATATCTGGAAGGGTTGTGTGGGTCTTGCCAAAGAACTTCAATTATATGCTCCAGAGTAGGGTTTCTCAAGCTGTGCTCTCCAGGGACAATGCCTGTTCGATCTGGAACCATGCCCCATGTAAATGGGATGGAGGCTTGCAGTGAAAAACAAAAAATCAGTTAATGGGTAGAAATTCCTCTATTTTAACTTTCTTAACCATAAATTTCTCTAAATCTTTAACAGATGCTCCTGCTTATCTGCTAGAAAGCAACAAAATGAATAAACAAGTAGCAAGTGAATATTAAACAGTGAATCCCAATACTGATCATGCTTCATTCAACTGTTTACTTTTGCATGGACATCTATGCTCGTGGCTATAATTTCACATTGCACACACATAATGTAGACATGTTTTCTGCCAGCAGAAGTGTTCTTTTCAAAAGTGTTTTATTTCATATAGTGACATTTAATATATCAATTAATTCATGGCATTCTGAGAACACCATGACATCCAGGTGTTATTGTACCTGAACAAGTTGCAGAAACTGTCCCTTAGATGGCATGACACCATTGAGGGATTTTGAGCAAGGGAGTGACATGAACATATTTGCAATTTCAAAAGGTCTTTCTGGCTCCAATGTGGGGAAAAGATTGAAGCAGAGGGCAATGAAAACAGGTAGGATCTGGGAGTCAGGACACCGTTGTAGCAATTCAGGCAAGAAATGATGGTGACAGTGTCACGGGAGTGGAGTGGCATGCAGGAAAGACTCAGCATTGAGAAGGGTCACCCAAAAGGCCTTATGCCATGCTAAGGAGGATGAAGTTTCAAACTGTAGAAAATAAAGAGCCCTTGAAATGATGTTTCTTAATGGATGGTACTGGAATCAGCTGCATCAAGAATGACTCATAGTGCTTCGTACAGATGCAGAGTCCTAGACCCCACTTCAGATCTGCTGGATCATAATCCTTGTATGAGAAAGACATATCAGTTTATAACAAGCTTTCAGGTGGTTCTGAGGCACATCACAGCTGGAGAGCCACTGCATGAATGGTTACTGAGCAGTGGTATGACACGGTGAGATCTATGTTTACGCAAATCACTTGAGTCACCACATGGAGAACTGATTGAATGAGGACAAGACTGCCCATTGTCATACATCTGAGATGACTTAGAACTTTGGGCAAGGCACCGACTTCAAGAGAAGGCTGGGCTTGCCTCTTACCTCCTGAGATACTAGTTATCCTTATACCCTGATCTGTACAAAATTCACCCTCATAGACATGGTATAGAATCTAGAGAAACAAGATCTCCACCCAGTTACCTTGCAGCCCTCGACAGACAAACCACAAGTGCCATGAAAAGATTAAAATAGGACACAGAGATAACAAAAGGATGGCAATGTAATCACACACCTTGGTAAGATACTGGATTAACACATCAGCCACTCATCCATCAGTCATTGATTAGGATGAGGTCTTCGTGAGGTGTGAACCTAAACCTTAAATTATATATGGTATTATAAACCAACATTATCACAATAAAAATAATACAATAAAAAATGAGTCCCCATTTATATCAGTCTCTTAACACTTTGCATTTATGTACTGATTCATCATTGTATCCACACACTGATTTATCTCTGTATCTATCAATCTCTTAACACTTTGCATTTATGTACTGATTCATCATTGTATCTATACACTGATTTATCTTTGTATATACACATATGTGCATATGTGTATATGTACATACGTGCACACACATGCTCATATACACACACTCAAACACAGCCATGTTATTCCAAAACAGATTTCATGGGCCAATAAACTAGAAATAGAACATCAGGATCAAAAGAGAGAATTCAAATATGCTATTTCTAGTGGGTTGATATAATTGCTGTGATTAAGTTTTAAATAAGATTGTTAGCTTCCTGGAAGCCATGAAGGAAAAATACTAGCTGATCTAGTTTTATGTATTTCCTGTACCTCAGGATTGCTAAGTGATTCATTATTCTGACAAATGTTAATTGAGTCCCTACTGTGTGTCAAGTCTTAGACTAGGTGCTGGAGATCAGTGGTGAGCAAAAAGTTATGGTCCTTAAAAAAAAAAAAAAAAGTCACGGTCCTTTCCTTCATGGAATGTTTGGTCTAGTAGGAAAAATAGACAATAATCAAATAATCACACACATAAATGCAGTAACAGCAGTTAAGGAAATATTCGTGGTGCCCTGAGAATCTATAAAGGCAGGAATGGGAATGCAGATGTAATTTAGTTTAGCATGTCAGTATACGAGGATTCATAGAAGTGATGTTTGAATCGAGATCTGTAGGTTAAATAGGAGTTATAAAGGGAAGGTGGGAAAAGTGTTTCAGGCAACGGGAAGGGCACTGTGAAGACTCAAAAAAGAGAAAGCAAGCTGCTATGTCTGAAGTGCAAAGGGCTGGAGTGGTGTGAAATGAGGCTTGAGCCACACACACAGAGCAAGAGAGTTCAAGGCCTTAGGCCATTGTAAAGAGTTTTTTATCCTAAGTAATAGGAAGCCACTGAAGGTTGAAGACAGGAGTATGACATGATCAGACTTGCGTTTTGAAAAGTTTCCTTGACTTCAGTGCAGAGAGTATATTGAAGGGAGAAAGAATAATAGGAAGACCAGTTGGGAGGCCATTGCAGTCGTCCAGCTGAAAGACCATGGAGGCTTTCTCTAGGATGCTAGAAGTGGAGACAGGACAGGGAAAAGACAACTTATTTGTGAGACATTTAGAAGGTAAAGGCAAATCAGACTTGGTGATGTGGGAGACGAGGAAGACAAAGAGGCCAAGGGTGACTCTTAATATTCAGACTTATGTGGTGACGCATTTTATTGAGATGGGGAACACACTGCAGAACCTCTGTTTTGAGAGAGAGGGAGAAAATCATTGACTCCCACTTGGTATATGTTGAATTTGCCATACTTTTGAGACATTGAAGGGGAAGATGTCAAGTAGGCAATCAGAGCTCACAAGCGAGCCCAGGACTGGAGATATAAAACCAAATATAAGTCTTTGGTGTCTAGATAATGTTTAAAGTCATGGGAATGGGTGAAATTACATAGGAAGAGAGTAGAGAAGATGACTGAAGACTCATCCCTAGGAAGCAACATTTAGAGGTGAAAATGGGAGGAAGAACCTGAAGCTAGAGACATTGAACACAACCAGGCTCATGTATCACAGAAGCTGAAGGACAAGAGAATTTCAAGAAGGTAACGATCGACAGTCCTGAATACTGCCAAGAGTTCAAGGAAGATAAGGGCAACTGTTCACAAAATTTAGGGTTCGCCGAGGTCATCAAGTTCAGCAACAACTACTTCAGGAGAATGTCAATTAACAAAAAGTTGCTTCACTGTGTTTAAGAATGATTGGAAACAGGGCCTACCCCGGTGGCGCAGCGGTTGAGCGCTGGGTTGCAAACCTGCCCACAGCCTCTGCAGCGCCAGTTCGATCCCCGGCTGCTCCCCGGCCACCAGAGGAGGGTCCCACATGGCGCGCAGACCTCTCCTGCCGCCCGCTGCTCCCCTCAGCAGTGTACTTCGGTCCTTCTGCCTGCTCTGCTCCCCGCTCTGGCTCTGGTGAATTCTCTCACCCTCCTGCGCTTCTGACTGTTCCCAGTGCTTGTATAAATAATAAATAAATAAATCTTTAAAAAAAAAAAAAAAAAAAGAATGATTGGAAACAAGTGCAAGGATTCAGCAAGAGGACAGAGATTTGAGAATGCTTTTAAAAGATGCAGGTAAGAGGACGAGACTGGATACACACAATAGTGTGCTGGTAAATGTTTAACAAATGGTTCTCCAAAGAAAATAAATAAATAAAAAGCAACCCTGATAGGCAGCATTTGCTGATTTCCGTGGTGTAAATATTCTCACTGTCACCAATGTCAAGCTGTCACTATGCGGTCTCATGCCAGCATGTAGACTCAGCATACCACCGACAGGAGAAAAAATGCTGGACAATACCAACATTTGGATTTTTTTAAAACAAGTAAATTTCTTATTGATGGCAACTAAATGGTCTTTGTAGCATTTTTATCATACAGTAGATTCCATCCACTCTACTTTTCTAACTGAGTTGTCCTACAAGCAAGTACATGTTTTTAATGTTGTCTGTCTTCTGTGCTGTTCCTGTAAGTTTGCTATTAAAATACATTAAACTATAAAAAAATGATTGCAATATTCTGGTATTAGCTCATTGTAATTTTTTTGGTATGACCATCATGTAAATGTCATTTGCCCACTTTTGTATTGAAACAATTTTCTTTTTCTTACTTCATATGCATTTGCTATATACTATGGACATTTATCCTTTGTCATGAATTTTATTTGTGGTGGATTTTTGTGTAAAGAAGTTTAAAATGTTGTTACAGTCAAACTCTATCAATGATTCTTCTACTGATTTCCCCCTTTGTATTCTACATTTCACTATAAATTAGTAAGTTGGTGATCTGCTTTGATGAATGTTTATTTGGCTATCTTGAATTAGCTTTCCTGAGCCTGAGGTGTTTTAAATTGCAAAGGTGAGGGCCTCCCCGGTGGTGCAGTGGTTGAGCGCTGGGTTGCGAAGCTGCCCGCAGCCCCTGCAGCGCCGGTTCGATCCCCGGCTGCTCCCCAGCCACCAGAGGAGGGTCCCACATGGCGCGCAGACCTCTCCTGCCGCCTGCTGCTCCCCTCAGCAGTGTACTTAGGTCCTTCTGCCTGCTCTGCTCCCCGCTCTGGCTCTGTGAATTCTCTCACCCTCCCGCACTTCTGACTGTACCCAGTGCTTGTATAAATCAATCAATGAACCAATCAATCTTGTATAAATAAATAAATAAATAAATAAATAAATAAATAAATCTTTAAAAAAAATAAAATAAAAAATAAATTGCAAAGGTGAAAAGTAGATTGTAGATCTTAGGAAATTCACCAGAATATCACTGTCTTGTGAGCTGTTGGTGGACAGGTAACACCTCTAACATCTTTTCAATTGATTATTTCCAATATCATAATAGGACAGAAGACACAAAGAGCCTGCACTCCTCTTTGGAGACTTCTACTGCAGAAATTGGAATCTGCACTTCAATCCCTTGGACAGATAGTCCCCCTAACCTAGGGAAGTAGACATTCTGGGACCTTAGGCAAGTAGAAAAGCTGGTGATGTAATTCTACACCTGCTAAGAGGGGCATGTTATTTCGCTCCTATCAGAAGTAACTAAGATAAAATTATAACCATTGACTTTGGCACATACTTTCCCTGCTCAGTTGGTCAATACTAAATAACTTTATAAAGCAGGTTCAGTCACCTGGGGGCATATTGACTGGCCACTAATTCAACCAAGCCAACTCATATTACTTAAAATCAGGCATTCTGTAGTGTCAGCCTCCGCCTGAGGGATCAAGTCAAGGATACAGCCAGGATTTAAAGGGGTGAGTAAGGTGGTGAAATGAGTGCACTTGTTCATTTATTCAATAAAGGTTTATGGGGGACACTGGGCACACTGGACACAGTATATAACATTGGTAACATAGCAGTGAATGAGGCTGTTATGGAACAGCACTGGAGAGAAAGATATACAGGCTATTCTATAACACACAGCCACACAGTGAAGAATAGGGTGCTCTGGGACCCATCCCTGCAGATAGTAATAGCGGTAGTAATAGTGATACACAACTGCTTGACTATTCAACAATGTGGATACCTAATTCAGACTCAGGTAATTAAGTCTTTTCAGAGATAGTGATGAATAAGTTAAAGCGGGCCTCCCTGGTGGCACAAGGGATTAAGCGTCAGCACGATGAAGCTATCCATACCTACTACAGCACGAGTTCGATCCCCAGCCAGGGAGGTGACCCTCATGGCGCAGCAGAACTCTTCTGTCTTACCTGCTGCTCCCCTCAGCAGTGTATTTCAGTCAATTCACCTGTTCTGCTCCCCACTCTATCTCTGATGAATCCTCTCACCCCCCCATACCTCTGGCCTACACCCCACCTCTTGTATGTATAAATAAATAAATCTTAAAAAACAATAATGATAAGTTGAGGCCTGAATGGCACTAGGAGTTGCTTGGGTGAAGCAGACAAAAGAAATTATAATTATATCAGGATGAGGTCTAAGAAAAAAGTACCAGTTACCAGAAATGGGTTGAGAAACATCAATCTGTCAATAAAGGCTCAAAGGTAGATGACAACAGTGTATGTCCATTTTCTTGAGAGTCTAAAACTGAGGGCGAGTGTGAATGGGGGAGGTAGGAGAATGGCAGATTCTAGAGGACCTCTAATTCTCCCTCCAGAGATATGGAGTATAGGAACTTGGACGAGATTTCTAAAGTAAGCAAGGCTGAAACAACCCACTTCAAGTAGAGGTGGGATTTTGTCAGAAAAGAAAAATCCCTTGGATGTTTGCACCCTTACTCCTCAAAGGGGTTTTCTGTCTTTGCAAATTTGGAAGAGTATTGAGACTATTCAATGTCCACAGCATTGGTTAATGTCATGCTCTAGTGTGGACCTTGGAGACTTGATGGACATGTTGGCCAAGAGTCAAAGCCACTTTCTGAGGAAGATCTGGCCATCACTATAAGTGGCTTCATGGCTCACCTCTTAGGAGGTAGGCCGTGACCTATATAGTCCTAAGACTTCCCATTTAGGTGATACTAGAGGTCATATTTCTCAGCTGTCAAAATAGAATGTGTATTAATCACCTCCTCTGTTGGTTTCCAAAATCAATAAAAACAGAGAGAAAATACTAGCTCTCTAAACCTTATTAGAGAGTATAGGCTACTGCCCTTAGATCTGGTCACAAATTTACTCAAGAGAACTGGAATTTTAGGAGAGATATGTCTACTCCACATATATCGGTAGTAATAGTGATATATAACTTCTTGGCTATTGAACAACATGGATTGTGGGGACAGTAGTACAAAAACATCTCAAAAAAGTTTAGTCAACTGCATTCACTCAAAAATGTACATTTTATAGGCCTATTGAAGAGCTCTGATTCACTAATAAGAATAGAACTCTGATATTTAACAAAATGAACTGGAACAGTGGGAGCTAGTCAGTCTGGGCCTATCTCATGCTGGCTTCACACACAGTATCCCAAGAGGAGATTCAATTTTGACAGTTTTAAGGAAGAGATCACACTTTCAGCTGCATCAGGGAGACCTTAACCTTGGCCATTCAACCTAAGAGGTTGGGATAATATTCATCTGTAAAAGTATTGGTAGACCCAGTTTACTGTGCTGAATGTTGACACATACTAGGAACAGGTGTGATAACTTAGTTATAAGCAAAGTATAAGTAAATGACAATGTAAGGTCCTCACTATTGAGCAATCATTAAAATGTCTTTAAAATTATATTTTCTGTACTCATCAAAGCCTATGAATCAGGGCCTCCCCGGTGGCGCAGCGGTTGAGCGCTGGGTTGCGAAGCTGCCTGCGGCCTCTGCGGCGCCGGTTCGATCCCTGGCTGCTCCCTGGCCACCGGAGGAGGGTCCCACATGGCGCGCAGACCTCTCCTGCCGCCCGCTGCTCCCCTCAGCAGTGTGCTTCAGTCCCTCTGCCTGCTCTGCTCCCCGCTCTGGCTCTGGTAAATTCTCTCACCCTCCTGCGCTTCTGACTGTACCCAGTGCTTGTATAAAACAAATAATAAACAAACAAATTAATTAATTAATTAATTTAAAAAAAGAAGAAAAAAAGCCTATGAATCAGGTGACTTGTGTGGTATGTGAATTATATTTCAGTAAAATTGTGATGTTAGGGGGAAAAAGCCTTCTAACTATCCCATAACTGTGCTTTAAATTCAGCTGGGCCCTGTTCACCCTACTGAGTGTGCTGAGTGAAATGCAGGGCAATCAACCGTGCCTGATGCCTGCCATGCTGGGGTCTGGAAGTTGACTCTGGCTCTGCTGTTATTGCTCTGATCTTTTTGGCTTGCAGATTTTTGGCTCTGCATGTCTAGCTTAAAATGAGACACTCCTTCGTCCAGTCCTGAGCTCTCAGGACCTTGCAGTTTTAACTCTCCTCTGTACCCCTCCCCCTGCATGCAGGAAGGGAATCCTCATACAATTGTGACTTATTTGCCACCAAATATAGTGCAGCATTCTTCAATATCTATGAATGCACAGAACTCAAGACATCTCAGCAATGGAAAATGGGTGGTTTCCAGTCACCATCTGCCTGATCCACATGTCTAGTTGGAGTCTGCATTTCCTTGAACTAATCAACAGAGCTTTTGTTTGTCCCCTGCAGTTTCAGTTCAATGCATTCAGATGTCTTGTCATATTCATAAGAAAATAGAATCTTGTGAATCACTGGAGGTCTAACAAATTGGATTTGGGAACTCTTTTATTCCAAAAAATACTTGATTGGTGATGGCAGCTCAGTAAATCTCCATACTTGGGATCAATCTTTTCTAAATAGCTCATAGATTGCTCATGGTTAAAGGCATGAGCACTGAGGAAATTCATAATCTTCATTGCTTTCCCCATCACATTATGTAGTAAAAAGGACTTGCAAAATTCATGGCATGAGGCATGAGGCAATGACAGCTGGCCCCACCAAATTTCTCTTGGCTTGAATACATTGTTTAAATCTTGTTTGCCTTTCGATACAAATGCTCCATGTAGAGCAAGTGAACTTTTCCACATTTAGAACTTTTAAACATCCTTACTTTGAACTGGTCGGATGCTAATTTGTGTAAGATGGCATAAAAAAGAGCCAGATACTGGGGGCCTCCCTGGTGGTGCGAGGGGTTAAGATGCAACCTATGAAGCTATCTGCAGCCTCTGCAGCACAAGTTCAAACCCCGGCCAGCCAGATTGCTGACCCACATGGCGCAGCAGACCTCTCCTGTCTGGCCCACTGCTCCCCTCAGCAGTGTATTTCAGTCAATCCACCTGTTCTGCTCTCCACTCTGTCTCTGGTGAATCCTCTCACACACACACACCCACACACCTCTGGCCTGTACCCCAGTTCTTGTATGCATAAATAAATAAATCTTTTTTAAAAAAGAGCCAGATAACTTAGTTTTAAATCTTATTATGCCTCCTGCTAGTTATGGGACCTTAGGCAAAATATTTAACTTCTTTGTGACTCAGTTTCTTCCTTCCCTGTAAAATTCAGATGATGTAAGAGTACCCATTTTGTGAGGACTAAACATGCTTAAATTGTGAAATGCTTACAACAATATTAGCATATGGTAAGTGATGTATTTGTTACTAAGTAAGTGAGGTTAGCTAATAATTTTTGCCAAAAATCTCAGGAAGGCACAACCATCCCCTCCCTCTTTCCCAAGCCATGTTTGGGTCTGTCGGCTCCAAGTTAGAGGACCTGGATAAGGGAAATACAGTCCCTCACTCTCAGCTTACTCTAAATTGCACTGTTTAATCAAATTAGACCACTGGAAGTCTGTGTCTTTGGGGGATCACCTTCCCTGAGTTTATGTCTAAAGTTAAGCCTCCATCTTTCCCCAAAAATCACTACAATAAAGATTCATGCATGATGCATTTCTTCTGTTGAGGACAATATCCATATAGTCCATACTTGTACCTCTAACCCAAGCCCTGCTCTGAGTTCCAGCCTCAGGTATGCAGCTCATGCCCATCTGGCACCTCCACTTGGACTTTTCGAAGAAAGAAACAAAATTAACAAGTATAAACACCAACACATTATCTCCTCCCCTTTCCTGAGCCTCAACCTGATTTTCACCCAGTGTTCCACCTCTCAGAGAATTGTCCCAGGAGTCCTGCTTCTTTAGTTCCTGTATCCGTAATCTGTTGCCAAAACCTGTCTACCTCACTCCTAAAAATCTCTGAAATGTTCAAAGCCCACACATCTCTTTTTACAGAGCTATTGTTAGGGGGAAAGGATGTCCTGAGCGAATTCCATACAGGCTTTGTGGATGCCACCCCCTCTCCATCAAGACACTGGAAACTACAAATCCCAGGATCCCCAAAGGGAAGTTGCAAAGACCTAAGGGCAGAGTTAAGTGGAGTTAAGCAGCCATTTTCTCAGTTTGTAAATAAAACCAGCCATGTTAGTGGGGTTGGGGCTCACTTGGCTCCTGCTCTTGGCCAGGCAGGTTTGGTCTCGGCGGGTCACTTGGGATTCCAGGCCGGCAGAATGGGTGGGACGCATTTAAGAATTTATCTCCCTCTTTTCTCCCTGAGTTGTACATTTCCTCATTTCCCTTTCCCTTGTAAATAAACCTTTTGTTGCCTTTTTGTGTGTGCCTGCAGTATAGCTCCCTTTTGAGCGCTCAGGTGAGGACCCAGTCAGGCAACCCATTATAGAGCTGGGTTGCCCTGTAACACTATGACTGCAACAGGGCAGGGAGAGGGGCAGCCCAAACCCTGCAAACCTGCCAATTCTAAATGGGTTTTGCCATCTGCCGCATCAACACAAAACATATGAAACTTTAATGGGAAGGAACTTTAATACAATTAGGAAATAATACAGGAAAGGCAAAGAATCTAGTTTCTAAATCAAGCACCCAAAGTTACCCGTCTCCTCGTGGGTAAAACTCCATCCAAATGGGATTGCCCCAGAGCAAGGCCCCAAAGCCTGCCACAAGTCTAAAGCATCTTCCAGTGGGGACCCACAGAAAAAGGTCAGAAACAACCAGACAAGCCCAGAAGGAAAAGAGTAAAATCAAAATCAAGATAAAAGCTGCCATTGTCACCTCCCCACGGGTCTCACCCACATCTGTGTCACCCAGTCCACGACCAAAAGGCAAGCACAGTTTCTTCATGTGTCTCTCTGCTCCATGTGCCTCCCCCAGGTCTCCTTCTGGCTCTGCATCCTGCTTCCTTCCTTCCTCAGTCTCCTCTGCAGCTTCTTCTCTCCCTGCTCAGCTCCACCCTCCACTTGGGTGGGGCAGGGAACCTGGAACCTCCCCCTTTCCTGGAGACCACCCTGTTACATGACCAGTATATGCAAACTCTTCTTTTGCCTTTTCAGTTAATTGTGTTGTAAAAACACACTTGTCAATCATTGGAACCCAACTGCTTGTTTGTTTATTCAACAAAACCTGACCCTCCCTTCTTTGTTCAGTTCTGTGAGAGGTGGTGGAGCAACTGAAATGACCCAGATCTGTTCCTGCCCTCAAGGAGCTCCCAGTCTGGTGGGAGAGACAGACAAATTTCCAATTCTCTTTAAGAGAAGAAGTGCTATGCAGCAAGCATAGGTCATTAAGCACAGAAAGCAAAAAGTTAATCAGATGAAAGACTTGCTCTGCCTTGAAGGATGAGTAAGAGCTGCAGAGGAGGGAGTTAAGTGGTTATCTAATCAAAAAGAATACAGATGGTCCCAGATTTATGATGGTTTGACTTGCCAGGTTTTGACTTTGCAATGATGTGAAAGTAATATGCATTCAATAGAAACTGTAGTTCAGATTTTGAATTTTGATTTTTTCCCCCAGGCTAGCAATATGCAATAGATACTCTGTACTGATGCTAGGCAATAGTAACCAGCTGCAACTCCCAGTCAGTCATGTGAGCAGAAGGGAAAACCACCTTCTACCAGCTAGTTTTGGGGCTTATCAAAAGAGAGGGAAATTGATGACTTGTCACTGTACCGTCCCCATCTTGCAGTAATTAATTTTAGTCCAGTGCTTCAAACATTCTTCAAGTTCAATGTGCTTTCAGCTGTGTGCATTAATGGTGAGAACCCACAAAACCATTCTCTTCTTCACTTTCAGTACGTATTCAACCCTTTATTATAAAATAGGCTTCATGTTAAATGATTTGCCCAACTGCAGGCTAATGTAAGTGATTTGAGCACATTTAAGATAAGCTAAGTTAAACTATGATGTTCAATATTTAGGTGTATTCAAAGCATTTTTGACTTACAATATCTTCAATTCAGAATGGATTTATTAGGACATAATCCTATCCTAAGTGAAGGATAGAAACTGATAAACTGATCTTAAAATTCATATGGAAAGTCAAGGGTCCCAGACTAATAATAATAGTCATGAAAAAGATAAACAGGGCCTCTCTGGCCTCCTAAGGTTAAGTCTCAGCACTCCCACTGCAAAGGCCCACTGCAACGGCCTGAGTTGGATCCCTAGCCAGGGAGATAACCGACATGGCACAGTTCCCCTTAGCAGTATATTTTAGTAGATCTGCCTGTTCTGCTCTCTACTCTGTCTCTGGTGAATCCTTTCACACACACACCCCACTTTTGACCTGCACCCAAGCTCTATGCAAAATTAAATAAATAAAATCTTTAAAAAAAGAGAGAGAAAGATAAGCAAAGTTGAAGGACTCACACTTACCCCTTTCAAGACTTTTTATAAAGTTACATAATCATGACAATGTGATCCTGATACAAGGGTAGACAGACACAGATCAATGAAATAGATTTAAGAGGTCAGAAATATATCCTCTCATTTATAGTCAATTGATTTTCAACAAGGGTGTCAAAACAAATCAATGGAATATCAAGAATAATCTCAACAAATGGTGCTGGATATCACATGCAAAAGAATGAAGTTGAACTCCTGCCATATGCCACATATAAAAGCTAACTTAAAATGAATCTCAGTCCTAAAAGTAAGAGTAAAAACTATAAAACTCTTAGAAGAAAACATAAGGGTAATTCTTCATGACCATGCATTAGGCAATGGATTCTTAGATATGACACCAAAAGCATAAGCACAAAAAAAAAATCAATAAATTGGACATCATCCAAATTTCAAACTTTTGTACCTTAAAGGATGCCAACAAGAAAGTGAAAAGCAGGGCCTCCCTGGTGGCGCAAGGGATTAAGACGCAACCTATGAAGCTGTCCACAGCCACTGCAGCCTGAGTTAGATTCCCGGCCAGGCAGGGAGCTACCCACATGGCGCAGCAGACCTCTCCTGACTTGCCTGCTGCTCCCTTCAGCACTGTACTTCAGTCAATCTGCCTGTTCTGTTCCCCACTCTGCCTCTGGTGAATCCTCTCACCACCGCCACCCCCCACACCTCTGGCCTGTACCCCAGCTCTTGTATGCATAAATAAATAAATCTTTTTTAAAAAAGTGAAAAGCCATCCTATTGTGGGAGAAAACATTTGCAAATCCTATATCTGATAAGACTTGTAACTCAAAAAGAAAAAGACCTCAATTTAAAAAGTTGGGAAAGGATCTGCATAGACACTTTTCCAAGGAGGATAAGTTTATGAAAAGATTCTTAAAAAAAAAAAAAAGATTTATTTATTTATACAAAAACTGGGGTACAGGCCAGATGTGCAGGAGGGAGAGAGGATTCCCCAGAGACAGAGTGGGGAACAGAACAGGCAGACTGACTGAAATACACTGCTGAGGGGAGCAGTGGGCGAGACAGGAGAGGTCTGCTTGCCATGTGGGTTTCTCCATGACCGGCGGGGATTGAACCAGCACTGCAGAGGCTGCGGACAGCTTCACAGTGCTGCGCTCAATCGTCTGCGCCACCAGGGAGGCCCCGTGAAAAGATTCTTAATATCATTAGCCTTCAGAGAAATGCAAATCAAAACCATAAGATTTATTTACTTCATATCTACTAACCTGGCTATAATAAAAAGGACATGTGGTAACAATTGTTGGCAAGAAAGTAGAGAAATGGAAACCTTCATTCACAGATCATGGTAAGTATAAAAGTGTAACTGCTTTAGAAAGCAGTCTGGAATGCCTCAAATGTTAAACATAGAGGTATCATATGACCCAGAAATTCTATTCCTAGGTATATACCCAAGGGAAGTGAAAACATGTATCCAAACAAAAGCTTGTACATGAATGCTCATAGCAACAGTAACCATAATAGGATATTGGTTAAATTAATCATGGTGCATGCATACAATGAATACTGTGTAGCCACGAAAAATGATATTTGTAGGGCCTCCCTGGTAGCACAGAGTTAAGTCTCAGCACTATGAATTTTTTTTTTAATTTTTTTTAATAGAGGCATGTTTTATTTATTTATTTGTTTGTTTGTTTGTTTTGTTTATACATGCACTGGGTACAGTCAGAAGCGCGGGATGGTGAGAGAATTCACCAGAGCCAGAGCGGGGAGCAGAACAGGCAGAAGGACCGAAGTACACTGCTGAGGGGAGCAGCGGGCAGCAGGAGAGGTCTGCGCGCCATGTGGGACCCTCCTCTGGTGGCCGGGGAGCAGCTGGGGATCGAACTGGCGCTGCAGAGGCCGCGGGCTGCTTCGCAACCCAGCGCTCAACTGCTGCGCCACCGGGGAGGCCCAGCACTATGAAATTATCAGCAGCCACTGCAGCACAAGTTCCATCTCTGGCCTGGGAGCTGACCCACATGGCGCAGCAGACCTCTCCTGACTCACCCATTGCTCCCCTCAGCAGTGTATTTCAGTCAATCTGCCTGTTCTGCTCCCCACTCTGTCTCTGGTGAACCCTCTCACCACCCCCCGCACCTCTGGCCTACACCCCAGCTCTTCTATGCATAAATAAATAAAACAAATCTTTTTAAAAATGATACATGCAATGGAATGTCTTCTAGGAAGACATTGACAGAGTCTGTGATCCTTTGTATTTTTAATATAACAATTGTACATATTGGCTATATTTTTGTTGAAGGTGGTAGAAATGTACTGTTGATGCTTGTACATTCAGTTTATATGAGCTATAAAATAAATATATTTATATATATAAGTTATATATATAAATATAACAAATGTTCATATGGATTGTACTTCTGGACATAAGATGTTCATAAAAGAATCTTTAGTAAAAGTAAGCAGTTACTAAAAAGTGTGATGGAAGGATTCTAGGTTTTCTCTTTTAATGATACATAAGATCTAACATCTGAATGCATAGAAAAAGAATGGCTAGGATGAATAGGATGCTATTTATTATGAGTTGTTGCAAGGGTCTTTCACATTTTGTCCTATATATTTTTATACTGTGTTAAATATATTGTGTTAAAATCTTTTATGCATTTATCACTTGCATAATCGAAGGTGCTCCAAGTTAAAGAAAAAAAAAGAGAAATGTATATAGAATACAGGTAAATGTGCATATATGACTATATGTATGTGTGTTGTAGATAAACATACATAATATAAAAAGGATCCAAACAAATGATCACAAAGGTATTACTAGCAGTTGTTCTGGCTGTGGGATTATGGGCGACCTTTATTTAGCAATTTTTACAATTTAAAAAAAAAATTAAGGATGACCTTTATGCTCTCTTTTTGCTTGTCTGTGCTTTCCATAATTAGCTTTTATTACTTTTGTAATAAGAGAACATCATAAAACATATTTCATAGTGAAAACACATTACAATGAGAAAGAGAGGCCCAGAGAGTAGGACTATTCATGCGGGCTAGCCAGCTCATTATCTTCCAATAGGCAAATATATGTGGGGGGCCACATTTTAATCAGAAGGTTGCTTAGTGACCATAGCCCCAGCACAGTGGCTTTAATGTGGAAAGACGGGAAGCAACAGCAGTCTGATACATTCATCCACTGCGGTGATAAATGGCTTGCCCTGAAAAAACTACCTTTTAAACAGTCTGACACACCTAACAGCCCTTGATCCACCCCCAAACTCCTTTGATCCCATTGAGCTGGACCCTCCCTGCTGTGTCTGACACACCCTCCTCTGGCTGTTTCTGGCTAACGGTAAACTCCCAGCATCACCACACAGCTTTGCACCCATTTGAGGTCTGGTGTCTGGTCTTATGTGTTCGCATGTGTCCTTGATCTTGAGGCCTAATTTGCCTCTTCCTAATGGATTTCAATTTGGACTTCCTCTTTGACTCTTCCTGCTAAACTTCTCTAACTTCAGAAGCCCAGTAGAGGTCCTGCCTCTCCCTGCCCCACTCCTGGCCGAGTGTGGGGATTCAGACATACACCTGTCAAGTGGCCCAGACATTTCAATTCACCTGAAAACTATTTTTCTTTCTAATTCCTGTTTCTAATGTTGTATCTGATCTCTGTAGACTGATCTCCTTCTGAAAGACATTCTTTCTATAGTTTGTAACTTTCCATTAAATTACAATCAATTTCTTGCTCTTTCTGCTTTGAGCCTAGGAAATATTTTGCTTCTAAAGTGTTTTTTTTATGACGAATCTTATCCATCATATGCTCATTGTAATACTTTGAAGGACGGATTGCCTTGTGATCCTTCTATACAGGTTTAAAGCTGCTAATCAACAGACATGAAGTCATATATAAAATTTCTCTTAGGCTTATACACAAATAGAGATCAAGAAGTACCCTGAGGGTGGGGGGAACATGTATGTATATTTCCTATAAATCAATGGTAAATCAATAAAAAAGTTAAAGTTTAAAATTTTTTAAAGATTAAGGAGAAAATAAATAAAAATGTTCACATACCCTCAGCATCTAACACAACACTATGCACACAGTAGGTGCTCAATAATAACTGAGTGGAAAAAAAATGGAAGCAAATGAAAAGCTAGATTTCAATTCTTAAGACATAAATACATTGCTCTTCCTGCACTCAGCTCCTAGGAAGCTGAGGTCTCAGTGTAGACATGGCCAAGTCCAAGAACCACACCACACACAACCAATCCCAAAAATGGCATTAAGAAACCCAGTCACAGGGACTCCCTGGTGGCACAGGGGTTAAAGACAGAGCTATCAAGCTGTCACCAGTCACTGCAGCACGAGTTCGATCCTAGGCCAGCCAGGGAGCAACCCACATGTCGCAGCAGACCTCTTCTATCTCGCCCGCTGCTCCCCTCAGCAGTGTATTTCAGTAGATCTGCCTGTTCTGTTCCCCATTCAGTCTCTGATGAATCCTTTCACCCGCCCCTGCACCTCTGGCCTACACCCCAGTTTTTGTATGCATAAATAAATAAATCTTTAAAAAAAAAGAATTCTCTGAGGCTTGATGTAAAAAAAAAAGAAAAGAAAAGAAACCCAGTCACACAGATATGACTCTCTTAAGGGGTTGCAGCCTAAGTTCCTAAGGAATATACACTTTCCCAAAAAGCAGAACAAACGTTCAACATCTAGTTTCAGATTCTCAGCATCTATTGATATGATCATATGGTTTTTACTTTCCTTTTTGTTGATGTGGTGAGTTATAGTGATTGATTTTCAGGTGTTGAACCGTACTTGTGTTCCTGGTTTTAATGCATTGTTGGATTTGGTGTGCTAAGATTTTATTGAGGATGTTTGCATCTACGTTCATTAAGGAAATTGGCCTGTTGTTTTTTTTTTTTTCTTTGTGTTATCTTTGTTTTAGTATTAATATAATGTTGGTCTCACAAAATATATTTGGAAGTATTTCTTGATTCTCAATTTTTTGAAGGAGTCTGAGCAAAACAGTTGAGGCAAATTTGTATTTGAAATGTTGCTATTTCACTTCTAAATCCTGCCAGGATTTAGAATAAATTCACTTCTAAATCACTTCTAAATCAACCTGGACTCCCACTTATACCCATACTTTCTTGTCTGCAGCCCCCAAGCCTAAGGCAGAAGTGAGAAGCCAGATGTGCTAAATAGACATTGGCAGTAGATTTCAAGAGGCTGTTGTATCTTGGGAGTAGTAGCATTCTATGGAGTCTCCTTGAGGGGTACTTGTTGGGGATGCCTTTGCCAGGGCTTATGGACTGGTTCTGCAAGGGCACCAATTACAGAAGATCCAGGTCTAAAATGGTGACTTTCTGGTGTCTTCTTGTGCTGGAGCCACCGATCCTTAATGTGGAAACCACTCCTATCCTTCCCCAAGGATGGGCCCTGCATTTCATAGGGCCACTGTAACAAAGTGCCACAAGCTAGGTGACTTAAGACAACACATTTATATTGTCTCATTGTCCTGGAGGCGAAAAGTCCAGAATTGAGATGTCACCAGGACCATGCACCCTCTGAAACCACCAGGGGATTCCTTCTTTGCCTCTCGTCTAGATTTGGGGGGTTTGCCTTTGGCGGTCCTTGGCTTAAAAATGGAAAATACCTTGCATCTTCACATGCTGTTCTCCCTATGTGCCTTCCCATCCCCTTCCTTCTGGCCATATCTCCCCCCCCCCTTTTTAAATAGATTTATTTATTTATGCATACAAGAACTGGGGTATAGGCCAGAAGTGTGGGGGTGAGAGGATTCACAAGAAACAGAGTAGGGAGCAGAACAGGCAGATCTACTGAAATACACTGCTGAGGGGAGCAGCAGGCGAAACATGTGGGTCACCTCCCTGGCCGGGGATCGAACTCAATGCTGCAGTGGCTGTGGATAGCTACATAGTGCTGTGACTTAGCTCCTTGCATCACCAGGGAGGTCTCGTCATCGTGGATTAGGACCAAATGTACTAACTTCATTTCAACTTGATTCCCTCCACAAAGACCCTTTTTCCACATAAGATCATATTCTGAGATACTGAGGGTTAGGGCCTCATCATATATTTTGAGGGGATACAATTCAGCCCATAACAGCCCCCAGGCAACCATGTTTGGGTTGCCAGTCTCTATCTGCCCTCCCTCCCCATCAAGATTGACTGGATGAGGTGAAATGAGTTTTGATTTGGGATTGGAAAATGTGGTCTCCAGGTGTGAACTGTGAGTTGAAGAGTGCTCTTTCTTACTCTGTGCACCAGAAAAGCAGAGAATACCAATTTATAGAAGAAATATTCAGATACACATAGAGAAGTTGATAAGGGAAACATTTATAGTCTACACAATTCCCATTTTCTGAATACAGTGTCATTCAAGGTGCAGGGCAATGCATTATATATACACCACTTAGCTCATTGCATAATTTTAGCATGTATTAGAACCCCATTGTAAAAATGAGAAAAGTGAGGCTCAGAAGGGTTAAATTGACCAAAGTCACTCAGCTATTAAGTAGCAGAGCAAAGTTTGAATTCTGCCAGGATTCACAGTCCTGTAAGCCTAGTGCTTATGCCACTTTAAACATTATGTGCATATTCTGTCTAGCACAGTTGTTATAGAGCAACCCCGATATTAAACGGGTTCCTGGCTGTGGGTCCTCACCCGCGCGCTTTAAAGGGACTTATGAATACTCTACTACAGACACACGCAAAAGGGTTAATAAAAGGTTTATTTACAAGAGAAAAAGAAATAAGGAAAATGTACAAGTCAGGGAGAAAATAGGGAAATAAAGTCTTTAATGCGTCCTACCCGATCCGACGACCTGGAAACCCAAAGTCACTCTCAGAGCTGGCCGGACGCTGCGAGCTGGCGGAGAGCCAAAATGGAGAGCCCCCCAAAGCCCACGTGTCTGCCTTTTGTATCCACCTGGCTGCTTAACCCCACCCTCAGGTCCCAGCCACCTTCCCTTGGGTGGTGATGGGATGTAGAGTTCCCAGTGTCTTTGGCTTTGGCCTGGGGTGGGGGTGGAGTCCACAAAGCCTGTATGGAATTAGCTTTGGGACAGCCTTTTTCCCCTAACACAGTTAGTTACACCTGGATGCCACATGTTTTCTAATCCCAAATCCATATTCCCAAGAAGGAAAGTGATTGATTGCCCTGGAGTCACCCTCATCCATTCAGCCATGGTGCAGAGGGGGGAGCAGAGTGCCAGGTAGAGCCCTGAAATCCAGAGTTACCTGGGGGCTGAACTGTGCGAGGATTGCTGTAAGGAGATAATTTGTGTAAACTGCTTATAAGAGTAAGTGCCTAGCACCTAGTTAGCGCTTACTATGCATTTGTTGTTATTATTGTTGCTACCTATTTGGCCTTGGTGGTGTCATTCAACCTCTCATCTGTCATTCATCCTCTTGTTTAATTTCTCATCGGCCCTCATTTGCTTGCTCTAAGGATTCAAAGTGCCTGGCACATAACAGGCATTCAGTAACAGTTTCCTTGGTTCTTTATGTAGTGAAAATAATATTTAGCATATGAACACTTACTATACACTGAGCATTTTACTTATCCTAATTGTCCCACTTAATTCACAAGACAACTATGTGAGGAAGGTGTGATCTTGACAAGCAGATATCCCTAGTTTACAGATATGAAACTTGAGGGTCAAATAGATTGTGACTGCCCCAGGACCATATAATAAATGGCTAAGCTGAGATTTAAGTTCCTTTTTCTTTCCTAAATATGGACGCTGGACTGGATGATGGCCAGTGATTTGTAAATTCAGTGACTGATCCTTTACTACCATGTGGCTTAACACTCATCTTTTTAGCTGTTGATGACAGGCTTCCTAGCCTTCCTTTACGAGCAGGAACACTTTGCTGCCCCCTTGTGGCTGATCAGGATATTACCTCCACCGCTCCGCTTTATTTAAATAATAATGATGATGATGATGATGATGATAATGATAATAAACTTTTCTTTTACAACCATTTCCCTCCAAGAAAGGTGTTGCCTTGGGAAAACAGAGGATTGAGATTGACTTTTGTTTGTTTTGGGGTTTTTTTTGCCCTTTTTTTAAAGAGGAGAACACACAGGTGTCTCTTACACCCAGAGTGGTATGCCAGGCATCTATTTCCCCCAGGAAAAAATAAAAAAAACAATAGAGCAGCTGGCCCTGCTGGTGGGGAGCTTTCCAACAGTAAATTCAGGCTGCAAACCCCCCACTGGGGGATTTCTCTAAGCAGGATTCCCAATTTCCATTCCTATGGAAATGTCTTCTCCCTCCACCCCCTCATCTTAGCTCCTGGGAAAACTGGTATGGGTCCCCCACCTGTTCCCAACCCTCACCACAAGTGATACCGGAATTGTCAGGCCTAGTCTCCCAGCCAGGAACAGATCCCAGGCTGCAGGGGCAGCGCCGAGTCCCAGCCGCTAGACCCCCACGGGTGGGTGTCCCACAAAGCCGCAGCAGGAACTTCACAGAAGCTCAGGCAAGCAAGCGAGAAGAGGCAGGTTTGTTTAGAGAAAGAAAAAGTTTATTGAGGAGAAAAAGAGCAGAAATAAAGTGGAACTCCCAGGCCAGGGAACCAGGCCTGGCAGGGGCAAGGAAGCCAAAGTGGAGTCGTGTCCCAGGGAATATAGACCTTCTTTCCCTCATTATTCTAAAGCTCCACCAGTCTCTTTGTGATTGGTGAGTTCTCGGCTGTCTCACTTAATTTGCTACTGAGTGGGGATCTTCACATTCCTTATCTAACAGCTTTCTCTTTCCCCATTTTCTGCATCTTTATCTTTATGGCCCAGTCCTCTGGACGGGCATCCCTGCATAGAAGTTAAACATCTGCCCTTCTAAGTTGTCCATAAATTAAACCATTCTCCATTTCTCCAATCTCTGCCTCCCTTTACCACCTGAAGGAAACCAGGACCAGTGTTAACAATGTTGTCCTTGGTCCTGGGATGTTTGTTTTTCCTAGTGGAATTGGTTACATTCCCTTGGTTGTCCTTATCTCTGAAACCTCCCTAAATTCTTCAGCGGTCCCCTCCTGCACTGTCCCTAAAATTGCCTAATTCCTAGCTTGCCCTGTGTCTCACAAGGATGTGGGGAATAGACTGGAGCGCTGCCCAAGTTCTGGTTTTGCCCACCATTGCTTATTTCTCTCCTCTTACCTGTATTTTCTTTCCTTTTTTTTTTCTTTTTTTTTGACATTAACCAATCTACTTAAAAAAAACCAACTTTGTTATTTTTTCACAGTATAGGATTTCTCCCCCTTTCCTGGGACCACCCTGTTACACAGTCACCATAGTTTTCCCACCACCAAAGTGGCCACAGTCCTTCACCTTCCAGCTCCATCCATGTTGCTGCAAATGGCATTGAGTTTAACTTTTTTTGATCACTGAGTAGTATTCCATAGTGTGTATATACTGATGGAGGACAAGAATAGAAAAAAAAAAACTGAAAAGGAGGTGCACCACAAGACCAGAAATCTGGCTCACAGAGAGGTGGGGGTAGAAGAGATTAGCATAGCCATTGACACAGCTATGGAAATCAAGATCCTTAGGCGCAGCCGCCTAGATTACAACGCGAAAACATCCAAGCAGGTATCCGAGGGCGAGGCCGCATACAAAGGTAAAGATATGGAGATTGAGCCCATTGTAGAATCTCCAGTCCCTTTCAAATTCTACATAGTTATCCAAAATCAGCAACCAACTGACATCTCACAAGGAGTGAGCCCCTCCCAAACAGTAGAAGACTGTATCAGTGCAGTCTCTGCACCTGCTGGGGGCGGCACTCCCACTGCCCACCCGTGACTATGCAGGTGCTTCTTTTCACCAACTCTCTCCCTCCGCAGGGCAGCAGCTTTCCTGCCTGCCCGTGATCTGTCAAGGCCACCCGTCTGCAAACATGCAGGCCTCTCTTAGCAAACCTGTCCCCTCTGGGGCAGCTCTTCCTGCCTGCTTGTGTCTATGCAAGTGTCTTTGACTGTTTTATCCCTTCCCTAATAAATCTGCCCTTTAAACATAACTAATGTCTCTGTCTGGTGGAGAAACTCACCAGGAAACTTGCCGCATGTCGCTGAAACGGGAGTTCTGGTGAAACCTTTCCCAGAGTGAACCCAAGGACCCGGCACCTCAAATGCACTAACTCCAAAAACTACAACATATACCACATCTTTTTTTAAAAAAATATTTATTTTATTTATTTATGCATACAAGAACAGGGGTGAAAGTGTTATAGGACAGGGAGAGGGTCAGCCCAAACCCCGCAAACCTGCCTATTCTAAATGGGTTCTGCCATCCGCCGCATCAACAGAAAACATAGGAGACTTTAAGGGGAAGGAACTTTAATAAAACTAGGAAACAATACAGGTAAGGCAGAGTCCAGTTTCTAAATGAAGCACCCAAAGTTACCCGTCCCCTCGTGGGTAAAAGTCCATCCAAATGGGATTGGCCCAGAGCAAGGCCCCAAAGCCTGCCACAAGTCTAAAGCATCTTCCAGTGGGGACCCTTAGAAAAGGGTCAGAAACAACCGGACAAGCCCGGAAGGAAAAGAGCAAAATCAACATCAAAATAAAAGCTGCCATGGTCACCTCCCCACGGGTCTCACCCACATCTGTGTCACCCAGTCCACGACCAAAAGACAAGCGCAGTTTCTTCACGTGTCTCTAGGCTCCATGCGCCTCCTCCAGGTCTCCTGGCTCCATCCTGCTTCCTTCCTTAGTCTCTTCTCCAGCTTCTCCTCTTCCTGCTCAGCTCCACCCTCCCTTGGGTGGGGCAGGGAACCTCCCCCTTTCCTGGGGACCACCCTGTTACAATAGGATTCACCAGAGACAGAGTGGGGAGCAGAACAGGCAGATTGACTGAAAACACTGCTGAGGGGAGCAGCGGGCCAGACAGGAGAGGTCTGCTGTGCCATGTGGGTAGCTCCCTGGCTGGGGATCAAACTCGTGCTGCAGAGGCTGTGGATAGCTTCATAGTGCTGAGATTTAACCCCTTGCAGCACCAGGGAGGCCATATATACCACATCTTGATCCACTCATCTCTTCTGGGGCATTCAGATTGTTTCCATATCTTGGCTTTTGTAAATAGTGCAGTTTTCCTTTCAAATTAGTGTTTTCCTGCTCTTTGGATGGACACCTAGGAGTGGAATTGCTGAGTTATCTGGAAAATCCATTTTCAGTCTTTTGAGGACTCTCCACATTTCTTTCCATAGGGTTTACATTCCCAACGGCAGGGTATGAGGGTTCCTTCTTTCCCACACCCTCACCAGCACTTTTGTGTGTGTGTGTGTGTGTGTGTGTGTGTTTTAATATGGGTTACTTGTATTTTCTAAATATGTCTAAATGTCTCTGATTCTGAGTCACACTCACTCTAACAGAAACCTGAGAGGCTACAGGATGTGCACGTGATAGATTTCAAAAATTCCATCTTGTTGTCCCCCCAAAAGCATGAGCAAGTTTGTCAGATAGTGAATCCTAATTTTTGGAGTTTGGAAGAAAGGGTCACTGTAGCAGAGATGTCATTTCTATTTCGAGAAAGTTCGGGTGAGGGGCAAGGTATCAGGATTAATCCAGAGAACAGGGGAACTTCCCTAGTAAGGGGCCCCCATGCATCCTCAGGTACCTACAGCAGACGAGATGGTTCCCTCCCACCCTCCCTTCTACTTCCTCTCTCAACTGTGGGTTCACTTATTCAATCCACAAATCTTTGCCAAATACTTGAGACAGGTACTGTACCAGGCTCTGGGACTGCACAGTGCCTGTCCTCAGGAAGCCCACAGTTCACTAGGGAAGACACACTTGCCATGAGAGTCAGGTGTTAACTGTGGCGTGCAGGGTTCCGTATCATCACCAAGGAACAACTGGCTTACTTAGCCTGGGACGGGAGAGCTTTCCAAAGTTGGTGGCAGTTGGCTCAGGCATTGAGAATAGGAATTTTCCAGGCAGGTGGGGAGGAAGGGTTTCGCAAGCAGAGGAAATAGCTTGGGCACAGAGGGGAGCTGTCCTGGAACACTGACAAAATTTTTTTTTTTTATAGAGGCATGTTTCATTTATTTATTTGTTTGTTTGTTTTTGTTTATACAAGAACTGGGTACAGTCAGAAGCGCGGGAGGGTGAGAGAATTCACCAGAGCCAGAGAGGGAACAGAGCAGGCAGAAGGACCAAAGTACACTGCTGAGGGGAGCAGCGGGCAGCAGGAGAGGTCTGCGCGCCATGTGGGACCCTCCTCCGGTGGCCGGGGAGTAGCCAGGAATCGAACCGGCGCAGCAGAGGCCGAGGGCAGCTTCGCAACCCAGCGCTCAACCGCTGCGCCACCGGGGAGGCCCAACACTGAAAAATTTTTAAGCTGGGAGGACAATGGGATGAGTTTCACTTATTTTTTGACTCAAGACAGATGTGCCACACACTGAGCCAAGCGATGACAATGACAGTGAAGGCAACATAAAGCAAAGGAATGAAAGTAAAGCTGGGGGTGGGGCAGGAGGGAGCAGACGGTGGCATTTTAGGTGGCATGGTCAGTGACCCGGCGACATTTAAGCAGGACTCAATGAAGTGAAGGGGCAGTGCTTGTGAATGGGGAAAGATCACACCAGCCAAAGGGCTTGAGCTGGGAGGGTGCTTGGGATGATCAAGGAGCAAGGAGACAGGGTGGGAGTGAAGTTGGTAGGAGATGGGGCGTGTGAGGTAGAAGAGGACTGGATCAGGGCTGTGTAGGCCATGAAGGGGTGAAGGTCTCAGTCTAAGTGGGAAAGGAAGTGTTTGCTGAGGTGATAGGTTGGGGTGTGCCAGGAAATTGAGGAGTAGGATGACACGAAAGTTATCACTAAGCCACTAGAAGGCTGGAGATGCCATGGAGTGAGGTGATGGAGACCAGGGGCAAGCCAGGAGGACTTCAGTTTAGACACGCTAAGGTGGAGTGTCCTCTTAGACCTCCAGGGGGAGCTGTTGAGGAGGCAGCCAGGTCTGTGTCCGGTAACCAAAAGAGCAGTCAGAGCAGCAGGTGCCTGTGCAGAGGGGGTGTTTAAAGCCCTGAGGTCAGATGAGTTCCTCAAGGGAATGCATGCACAGAGAGGCAGCCCATGGCCTGAGCCCAGTGGCTCTCCGACCTCTGGACTCTGGAGGCTGGAGACAGGAGCCAGCAGTAGTAGGCACTGAGGATCAACTCACTGCCAGACCCGTGAGATGAAAGGAAAACGAGGAGAGCTCAAGTTCACACCAGCCTTGTTCTCTTCTACAAATAGCACTGTGGCCCCGGCTTGGGTGGTACAGGTGGGCGGCAACTGGCCGAGGTACGGGGCTGGGCGAAGGTGCCAGGGCCTCTGTTGTTTTTAAACCACCGGTTGTGCCATCATTTGTCACTGGCACTGTAGAAAACAGTTACACTTTTGAACAAGGGGCCCCGCTTTTCAGTTTGCATTTGGCCCTACAAATTGTGTGCCAATTGTCTTGGCAATGTGGTCCTGTAGCTACATGGGGTGCGAACTTGAAATTGAAATATTTTCAAGAGACATAGGCGGTGAGGAAGTAGAGTGCGGACAGTCCGGCTGCTAAGGAGGGCACAGAAATAGGGTGGTGGGTAGATGGTGATATTGGCTCAAGAAGGTGGTGACGTTTTTCAAGAGAGGAAACATTGCATTATGGCAGGGTTCCATGGGGGGGTAGGGAGTGCTAATGGTGTGGGGACCAGAGGAGTGATTTGCTCCAGCAAAGTCCTTGAGTACTTCAGAGGAGAATCCATGGCAAAGTTTATCTGTTCACACACACACGCACATACACACACACACACAAATTTGTGTCTTAGTTAAAATGCTGCCCTGCCCCCTCAGCAGCAACATCCTCATTGTCACCAATATGTTCCGCAAGAGCCTTTGCAGCCATGACCTCGTCTGATCCTCCCAAAGGCCCGTGAGGTGGTGAAGTCCATTTTTCAGCTTAGAGTTAAGGCTACTTTGGGGAAGGAGGAGACGGGAGGAAGGCCAGTAGACTGTGGTGGAGAATTATGGGTTCTTTGGTGGTGGGGGTGGCGTGATAACATACATCTGAGGAGGTGTGAACCTGTTCCTCTAAGTCATATACAGTGTTGAACACCAGTGATACCACAGTAAAATATATATATATATATATATATATAAACAAACAGCTATAAACCAGAGACACACTATGAGGATGGCGGGGAAAGGAGGGAGTGGGGTCAAAATAAGGGGAATGCAATTGTACGGGGAATATAAAAATAAAAATATATATGTATAAACCAAATTAACCATAAAATTATTATAATGTGAACAAAACGTGTATTTTTTTAAGATTTATTTATTTATACATACAAGAACTGGGGTACAGGCCAGAGGTGCAGGCGGTGAGAGGATTCACCAGAGACAGAGTGGGGAGCAGAACAGGCAGATCTACTGAAATACACTGCAGAGGGGAGCAGCGGGTGGAGACAGGAGAGGTCTGCTGCGCCATGTGGGTAGCTCCCTGGCTGGGGATCAAACTTGTGCTGCAGTGGCTGTGGATAGCTTCACAGTGCTGTGCTTAACCCCTTGTGCCACCAGGGAGACCCCAAAACATGTATTTTTGTATCATGTTATTTGTTACAATAATAAAAATAAATAAAATAAATGATAAAAATAAATTTCAAGAATTAGTTTTTATTTCATATTATTTGTTACAATAAATTAGTCATTACAATGACTCAAAAATAAATAAGCAAACATTATCAGGAATGACAAAATCTTATACAAAAGAGGAAAAAACAGAGCCTCCCTGGTGGCGCAAGGGTTAAGCACCGCACTATGAAGCAATCCGTGGCCTCTGCAGCATGAGTTTGATCCCCAGCCAGCCAGGGAGCAACCCACATGGTGCAGCAGACCTCTCCTGACTCGCCCGCTGCTCCCCTCAGCAGTGTATTTTAGTCAGTCTGCTGTTCTGTTCCCCACCCTGTTTCTGGTGAATCCTTTTGTAACAGGGTGGTCCCTAGGAAAGGGGGATGAACCCTGCAGGTGCATCGGGCTTACTGAGATTGTTTTTCCACTAACAGGAAATAAGGCACAGCAAGGCTGAGGCATAGGGTCCCCAAGGAGAAAGTGGGGAGAGGGGGTTGGGTTTCTGAAGCACCTCTGCTACCAGGAGGCCTGTTCCCCACTGCCGGGGGCGGGGGGGGGGGCTACTCGTAACAGAACTAAGGGACCATGTCAGAGGCCCAGTGCAGCCAGCAGGCAGCAGGAAGACACAGATGCATGAGCACTAAGAAGGGGGCTGCTCTGGTTGGGGCCAGAAAGAGGATCAGGCCCTCATGCCCGCCCTCAGCTTTCTAAGGCCTTTCAATGGACCCCATCACTGGCATGTACCCAGGCAGGTACTGACTAGAGGAAGAAAGTGACAAAAGTGGGGGAGGTTAGTCCTGGCTCTGGAGAAAACAACACAAGTACCTGTCCTTTGTGACAGAGAGCAGAACAGAGAAATGCCACTTCCAGGCCTCAAGCAGAGGGAGTTGGAGAGAAGGAAGGTAGGGGTCGCTCACGGGCAGGCTCCCCTAGAATATGTGAGCACAGAGGCCAAGGACATGCCAGGGGCAAGAGACCCCTCCTCTTTGATCCTGCTGTCCACAGGCTGGGCCAAATGGAGCCTGCCACTGACTGAGGTGAGAAGGGGAGGTGGGGGGGGGCAATCGAGAAAGACTCCCTACAGGTTCAATATACATAAGCGCTAATCAGTTATTCCATCTAATCAGTTATTCCATCTCCCAATCCCTGCTGTAGTATAAATCCCGACAGTTGTTTCTTTCTTTTTTTTTTTCCTTTTCTGTAATGTAAGTGTCTGACTTAAGCTTTGACTGCCAGGCATCCACTTCAAAGAGACATCTGCTTCAAAGAGGGTTATCTCCAATAGACACATTGCCAGTCTCTTGACTAGATAAAGAGCCAAGCCACCGCCCCTCACTGAGGTGCCTTTGTTTTAGAGATCTTGGATGATTTCAGCGACCATGTGGGCCACTTGATTTTAATTTTTTTTAATAGAGGCATGTTTTATTTATTTATTTGTTTGTTTTGTTTATACAAGCACTGGGTACAGTCAGAAGCACGGGAGGGTGAGAGAATTCACCAGAGCCAGAGCGGGGAGCAGAGCAGGCAGAAGGACCGAAGTACACTGCTGAGGGGAGCAGCAGCGGGAGGAGAGCTCTGCGCGCCATGTGGGACCCTCCTCCGGTGGCCGGGGAGCAGCCGGGGATCGAACTGGCACCACAGAGGCCGCGGGCAGCTTCGCAACCCAGCGCTCAACCGCTGCGCCACCGGGGAAGGGCCACTTGATTTTAATTCCCACTCTTATGCTTTAAATTCACCAATAAAGAATAAGTCCAGAAACTCTACACCCCCAACCTCGACACCAATCACAGCAGAATCCTAGGCCTGTGATAATGCTCTCCCTCCTCCCCTAATCTTGCTGTGAGGCCTCAGGTGTGCCATGTTATGTCCAGGTCCTGTAAGTAACAAACCTTTAATTTTTTTTTTTTTTTCAGTTTCTTGATGGTTATTGTTGAAGGGTGGTTGCAATCATACTAAGAACCACAAGGGCAGTCAAGCCACAGCGCTGCTTATTGACAGGTTGAGCTGGCACACCGCACCAGTCTAGTGACTCCTTTGAGCCTCTAGAAGAGAAGAGTCCCAGGACAAGTCTATGTGAACTAAAGCAGCCTGGGCCTGGATCCCAGCTCTCAGGGGCATTGTTCCCACAGCTGCAGAGGCCATACCGTCAACATAAGAGGCCTGACTGAGGAGCAGGGGGTCCTGACCATCCACCAGAAAGTCAACTCTATGAGAAAAAGGGGTCCCTCTGTCTGCTTCACTGCTCTAGCCCCAGCTTGTAGAAAAGTGCCTGACAGAGGATAGGTACTAAGGAAACATCAAGGCTGATGTGGGAGTGTGGGGGACCCCAGGGAGCAGGGGAACCAACTGGCAGAGATTAGGAGGGTGAGGGAGGGAGAGGTACTTCCTGTACGTCCCACAGCCTAAGAAAGACTTTTAGTACTTACTGAGTCCTTCAGACTTTTTCCTGTGTACTTTCCAGAAATTGTTGCAACATAAAATTTTAGTTGATATATTTGTATCTCCTTTAAATCTCACAAAAGGAATAAAGGAATACATTTTCCTTGGGGAGGGGAAGGGGAGAAAATATTTCTGATATGACTAAAGTCTCCTTTGTTACCCCAGCCCACTCCCATCCCCAAACCCACCAGGGAATAACCCGAGTCATAACTACTGTTATCACTTCAGTGTGACCCTCCCAGAGCCTGGCCCAGACCTTTACACCATATGCACGTATAGATGCAGACACAGAGTGGTGCATTGTGGGTGTTTTTATATATAAATTAGATGACACTATTCTTGTTTTTCTGCAACGTACATTTATCACTCACCAGTCCATTTGGGAGATTAACAAACATTTATTGAGCATTACTCTGTGCCAGGCACTGTTTTAGAAGCTCAAAAGACCTTAGTGTACAATACAAAAATACCCCCCCTCGTGCAAATGACATTCTAATGGCAGCAAACAGTCAAAAGCACCAAATAAGTGTGTAAGAAATACGGTGTGTTATAATGAATCCTACAGAGAAAAATGAAGTAAGGAAGGAAAAGTGGAAGGAAGGAGATAGCAGAGAGGTTGCATTTTTTTTTAGATTGTTTATCTGAGACTTTTCTTTCTTTCTTGATGGCCTGTTTATTGATGGAAGTTCAACTGCTATGAACTTCCCTCTAAATATGGCTTTCGTTGCATCCCCTAGGATTTGATAACTTATTTCTTCATTTTCATTGATCTCCAGGTAATTTTTTATTTCTCCTTTGATTCTTCATTGATCCAAGATTTATTCAGAAACATGTCATTAAGTGTCCACAAGTTTGAGATTTTTCCATTTTCTTTTTGTGGTTAATTTCTAGCTTGCTCAAATTTAATCAGAAAAGGTGTACTTGATATGATTTCAGTTTTATTTTTTTTATTTTTTTAAAGATTTATTTATTTATTTATACAAGCACTGGGTACAGTCAGAAGCGCGGGAGGGTGAGAGAATTCACCAGAGCAGGGAGCAGAGCAGGCAGAAGGACCGAAGGACACTGCTGAGGGGAGCAGCGGGCGGCAGGAGAGGTCTGCGCGCCATGTGGGACCCTCCTCCGGTGGCCGGGGAGCAGCCGGGGATCGAACCGGCGCTGCAGAGGCCGCGGGCAGCTTCGCAACCCAGCGCTCAACCACTGCGCCACCGGGGAGGCCTATGATTTCAGTTTTAGTATATTCATTGAGACTTGTTTTGTAGAGATGCAGGAATTCTTTATATATCCTAAGTACAATGTTTTTGGTGAGATAAATATGTTGCAAACATTTTCTCCCAAGCTGTGACTTACCTATTAATGGTGTCTTGCAATGTGCAGGAGCTTTTGATGTTTTGTGAAGTCCAGTTAGTCAATTTTGTTCTTTTATAAGTCATGAATTTTGTATCTTTTGTAAGAAATTTCTGCTACCCCAAAGTCAAAATGTTGTTCTCCTATTTTTTAAAGAATTTTTATGATTTTAGCTTTTACATTTAGATATATGATCTGTTTTGAGTTAACTTTCTTTCCTTTTTAAAAAATTTTTCAATCTTTTTCTTTGCGTAGAATTGGAGTATAGGCCAGAGGTGCAGGGGATGAGAGGATTTACCAGGGAGAGTGGGGAACAGAACAGGGGGATCTACTGAAATACACTGCTGAGGGGAGCAGTGGGCGAGACAGGAGAGGTCTGCTGCGCCATGTGTGGGTAGCTCCCTGGTCGGGGGTTGAACTCAGGTGGTAGCTGTGATAGTGCTGATGTTACAGAGCAACTCTGATAAAAAACAGGTTTCCTGACTGTGGGTCCTCACCTGCGCGCTTAAAGGGGACTTAGTAATGCTAAACTGCAGACACACACAAAAGGTTGATAAAAGGTTTATCTACAAGGGAAGGGGAAATGGGAAATGAATAACTCAGGGAGAAAAAGAGATAAGTTCGTAAATGCCTCCTACCCATTCCGCTGACCTAGAATCCCAAAGATCCGCTGAGCTGGCGAAAAACCTAGCACTCCCCGGGGCCAAGCGGGCGCCCCCTGGCCACATGGCCAGTTAAATACTCAAACTGAGAGCCTAGTTGCTTAACTCCGCCCTCAGGTGGTTGCAACCTTCCCCTTGGTGATCATGGGATTTGTAGTTCCCAGTGTCTTGATGGCGTCGGGGTGGAGTCTACAAGCCTTCATGGAGTCTGCTCAGGATATTCTTTCCCCCAACACTGAGACTTAACCCCTAGGTCACCAAGGAGGCCCTGAGTTACCTTTTTTCTGTAGTCTCAGGTAGGGATCAAGGTTCATTTTGTCTGAGCATCATTTGGTGAGAAGACTATTTGCCTCGGACCAGCACAGCAGTAGACGATGAGGCCACCTCAGGGTTGAGAGAAGCGTGCAGGGTGGTCAGGGCGTCGGTGAAAGAAATGAAAAACAGACACACTTCAAGAGTGAAAATCTGAGTGTAATTTTCTTTGAGTTGGTGACCAGTATATATATGTTTTCCAAAAGCCCAGGAACAATGAATATCAATGAAATCAGCTTGCTCATGGGCTCAGCCTATCACCAACAGGGCGGTGATCGACATCTGGACTCAGCCTCATTCCTAAGTATATAGACCATTAGTTTTGTTTTTAAACTATATAATCGCATTTTTTATTAACTATATTTTAATTATTACAGGGTTTAGTAATGTTTCATTTGAGTCAGCCTTGTTTTAAGGATTTCATATGATTTTTTAATTAACAAGCAATGACCTTTATAGAAGAAAGAAGGAAGTTTAGAAAGACAATAAGGGATTAAAGTTTGTAGTTCTAGAAAGACGGGATAAGGTTTTTTAGCATTCTTGTAGTGGTTCCTGGTGGTCGTTATCTTTTGATAAGCTTCTGTCTTTTCAGGGAACTTCGCTGTACTTCCCCTGCTTCAGGGTGTTTTGCTGTTCTCCTCCTGCGCGCTGGTTGCCCAGGCGGACCTAGGGACCGTGGCGAAAGCCATTCCTAGAGGTCACTGCAGGGGGAGGTGCAGCAGGTATGTCTTCAGGGGGTTTTGCTGTTCTCCCCCTGCGCGCTGGTTGCCCAGCCGGACCTAGGGACAGTTAGCCCTAAAGGTCACTGCAGGGGGAGGTGCAGCAACTATTCTTTCCCTTATTTAATTACCTTTCTATCTTTGATAAAGATCAATTGAGTGTATGTATGAGGTTTACTTTTAGACTCCTATTCTGCTCCGTTGATCTATTCATACATTTTTTATTGTAGAATATACAAAACATAATATATACCATCCTAACCATTTTTACATGAAAAATTCTATGACATTAAAGACATCCACGTTGTTATGCAACCATCACCACCATCCAACTCCAGAACTGTTTTGTTTTCCCAGACTGAAATTTTGTCGGATGGCAATTTTAAGTACAACTGTCAGGGAAGACCTCACCAAGAAGACCTGAAGAAGAAGCATGAGCAAGCCAACCAGATATCTGGGGGAGAGCACTTCAGGCCAGGAGCTTGGTTGACAGGTTAGAGAAATGGAAGGAGAGCAGCTGATCCCTGGAGCAGGGTGAGCAATGAGAAGAATGCTTGGTGGAGAAGACTGGCTTTTGCTTTGAAGATGAAACCACTAAGAAGTTCTGAGCAGAGAAGTCACATGGTTTGGTTTATGTTTTACAAAAGCTAAGAAGACACTGGATTCTGGATAATGTTGAAGGCAAAGCTAACAAGATTTGCTGGTGAACTGGATGTGGGGTACAAGATGACCCCAAGTCTTTTGGTCTTTGGTCTTGTGTAACTGAAAGCATGGAGTAACCATTTTTGAAATAATGAAGATTGTGGGAGAACAGATTTTGGAGGAAGGCATCAGGGATTTGGTTGTTATGACGTGGCAATTACACACCCAGATGTGATATCAAGGAGGCCGCTGGTTATTCAGGTCCAAGTTCAAGACAGAGGTCCCGGTTAAAGATATAAATGTGGGAGTTATCCAGTGTCTACAGGTAACAACCATGTCCGGGGCCTCCCTGACAGCCTAGGGGTTAAGTCTCAGCGCTACCACCAAGAATGCCGAATCACAATGGCTTGAGTTCAATCCCTGGGCCAGGAGTTAACCCACATGGCACAAGACCTCTCCTGTCTCTCCTGATGCTCCCCTCAACAGTGTATTTCAGTCTGCCTGCCTGTTCTGCTCACCACTCTGTCTCTGGTGAATCCTCTCACCCCCCACACCTCTGGTCTGTACCCCAATTCTTTTATGCAAAAATAAATAAATAAAATCTTACCAAAAAAAAAAAAAAAAAGGAACCATGCCCAGTATGTATTTAAAACTATGGGTCTGGATAGAAAATAGATCTGAGGATACAGCCCTGGGGCACTCGACCATTTGGAAGCCAAGACATAAGAAGGAACCCATCAAGAAGACTGAAAAGCAGTAAGATAGGAGGAAATGCAGGCGAGCGTGGCATCCTGGAGGAGCAGGAACAGGTCAACTCTATCAGTGATGCCAATGGGACAAATCAGAAGAGGATGGAGAAAACTGATTCTTGGAGTTGACAGCATGTAAGTTGTTGATCACAAGGAGAATAACTTTTGGCGGAGCAGTGGGGGCAAAAGCCAGATTGGAGTATGTAAAACAGAAGGTTGGAGGAGAAAGACAGGAGGCAGCAAATGTAGATAGCACATTTGAATGGTTTTGAAAACAGAAAAGAGAAAAATTGGGCAGTAGCTAGAGGAATTGCTTTTCTTTTTCTTCAATTGGAGAATAAACAGCATATTTGGGTGCTAACAGCAAAGATTCAGTGAAGAGGGGAAACTGATGATTTAGGAGAGCAGGGACAATGGCTGGAGCAAGGTCGGTGGTAGGTAAGGGGATGGGGTCCAAAGCAGAAGTGGAGCATGGACAGCTCATTACAGTAACAAGATTTTGCAGACACTCAGTGTAAGATCATTAACCCTAGAGGTTGGAAAAGACTTTAGAAAGGGTACACTCCACTTTTCTTCCCTATGTAAGAATTCCTCCACACAGTCCTCAGGAAATGCTTGTTCAGCCTCTGCTTGAACATCTCAAGTGATGATGAACTTGCTACTTCCCAAACCAGTCATTTGCATTTTAAGACCCTCATAATGAATGGCTAGTACCTCTCCTTAATTGTACTGTGCCAAAATCTGTCTTTCTGTCATTTTCACCCATTGGCCTTCATCCTGTGCTCCACAGAGGCTCCCAGTAATATAAAGTATCCAAGTGCTTTTTAGATTCTAGGCACTCTTTTCTGACCCCCTTTACTGAATCCTCAGTGGCACAGTGAGGAAGTTATTATGCTCCCATTGCACAGATGAGGAAACTGAGGCTCCCGGAGATCAAGTGACTTGACAAAGGGAGCAGGCCTTGTAAGTTGCAGAGCCATGAATTCAGCTGGAGGTTCCTGAGTCCAAAGCCAACGCTTTCCACTCCTCTACTCTGCCTTGAGTCCCCTTCCTCTCACCCAAGGACCAGTCCTTCAGTATTTTTTTAAAGATTTATTTATTTATTTATTTATTTATTTATACAAGAACTGGGGTATAGGCCAGATTCGCGGGAGGATGAGAGGATTCACCAGAGACAGAGCAGGAAACAGAACAGGCAGACTGAGGAAATACACTGCTGAGGGGAGCAGCGGGTACGACAGGAGAGGTCTGCCCCACCATGTGGGACCCTCGCCAGCCGGGATCGACCTGGTGCTGCAGAGGTTGTGGACAGCTTTACAGTGTGGCGCTCAACTGCCTGCACCACCAGGGGAGGCCCTCCTTCAGTATTTTTAAAGGCAGCTGTCATTTCCCATGAGCCTTCTCCGTCCTGCAGCCAAACAGCCCCAATTCTTTCCACCATTTGTCAACAGGCGTCCCTTCACCCAGGGTTATGCCCACAGGTGGGCTCGATAAACCGAGCACAACCTGCCAGGTGAGGAACGGCCATACCTGTGCAGAGCAAGTTTCCTAACCCCACCCCTGCACCTCCCACACCTCCCCCCCACCCCTCCACTCGCCTTACCCCGGCTCTGGACCCTGTCCTCCCATTCCTGCAGCTGGAATTGAATTAGTTCCTGTCTTGGTAACGAAACCTCATCAATCTGTTGTCTAACTCATTTTTCACTCATAAATATGAAAAATTTGCATATGTGTTTGATCTGTTTTGTTCCTTTACAGACTCTTCCGTCCCCAGGAGCCCTGAGAAACAAGTGTTAGGTGAGCGCAGAAGGAGATGCGAGAGGCAGCCCCGACATGTAATTATACTTTGAAATGTGCGGAGAAGCGTGAATGCTGCGCGCTGGCTGGAGCAGGCATGTGGGCCCTCTCTGTCTTTGGAAGGAGTGTGTCCTCCCTCTGGATCACAATGAATGAAACCGTGTCGAGTTATTGCCTCCGCATGGATTTCCAGCAGCTCTGAGCGTCTGGCAGACAGGAAACAAATCAAGTGACTATTCTTCCCAGGCTGTGCTTGCCAAACTGGCTGCCAGGGGACCCTAGGAACCAAACTCTTGATGATGCCAGTTGGCTAACTGGAAGAGGTGGTGGAACTGGGGCAGATTCTTCCTTGTGCCTTAAAGGAGTCACCAAACTTCCAAGAGAAAATGGCCCCTTCCCCAAGAGAGGTAATACTGGGCTACAGGTTGCAGGGTTCTCAAGCACCTAGCTGGCAGTTGACCCTCATCCCTCAAGTGTCCTGCCAGTCCAGGTTCTTTTTCCTTTTCTTTGAGGGGTTGGCAACCGTGGCAGGCAGACAGAAAATAGCCTGCAGATTCATTAGCAATGGCACTGGGACCAGATGCAATGTTCTCTCCCACTGCTAGCCACCCGCTGGGAGAGCTCACTTAGGGACAGTGCCTTCTCTTGAGAGCCTGTGCTCAGCTTGAGGTCCCCTGACCTCCTTTACCAACCTGGACCAAACCTCCAGCCCATCAAGCAAAGGGGGCCTGTTCTTGGCAAGCCAATCTTGATGTCCTGCCCATACCTGCCCTAACTGAAGGTGAAAACAGTGTGGTTTCGCGAAGGCCATTGAATGCACAGATCACAACAGCAGACTGGATGCCAGTAAGGCACAGTCCCTGTTTCTTGATCGCCAGAAGCAAAAGGTGCGACAATGAGGTAGAGTACAAAATAGAACCAGACTTCAAGTGGAGATCTAACTCTTCTAAGTCAGAACCATGTCTAAGAGAACATACAAGGGCCATGGAGACACTGAGGCGTAGGCCTGGAGGTCTTGGGGCATTTAGATAGATGCCACAAGCCCCAGCAGGGGCCCATCTTCCTTCTTTTACTTCATCCAGGATGTGGGTGTAGTCTCACACAGGAGCCACCGGGAAATGTAAGGCTCGAATAGCGGCGGGTTGAATGTGCCACCAGGAAAGACCCCCCAAGGCCAGAATTCTCTCCCTTCTAGAGCTTCCCCCAAGTCTAAGATCTCCACCATGTGAGCCATTCCTTGGGGTTGAAGACACCGATCACAGGCAAATATTTAAGTATATGAGCTATTGGCTAACATTGCCCTTGAGTCACACACTGCCCTGGTTTGAATCTCAACGTCTCAATTTCCTCATCTGTAAAATGAGAAAAATAAAGGAACCTACTCACAAGACTCTTCTTGAAGATTCACATAAGCTTGGAACAGTGACCGTCACATAAGATGTGCTCGCCAGATGTCATCTGTTACTGTTGGGACAGGATCAGACTGAAGGGCTTTGAATGCCAGGCTAAAGAATGATGCAGTAGGGGCCTCCCCGGTGGCGCAGCGGTTGAGCGCTGGGTTGCGAAGCTGCCTGCGGACTTTGCGGCGCCAGTTCGATCCCCGGCTGCTCCCCGGCCACTGGAGGAGGGTCCCACATGGCGCGCAGACCTCTCCTGCCGCCCGCTGCTCCCCTCAGCAGTGTACTTCGATCCTTCTGCCTGCTCTGCTCCCCGCTCTGGCTCTGGTGAATTCTCTCACCCTCCCGCGCTTCTGACTGTACCCAATGCATGTACAAAACAAACAAATGAATACATAAATAAATAAATAAAAATACATGCCTCTCTTAAAAAAAAAAAAAAAGAATGATGCAGTATAAGCCTGCCTGCCTGCCAGACTCCGCTTCTCCCCACCTCTGTGGCTGGAGTCACTTTCTAAGGATAAACCAAGCCTCCAATTGCAGGCTCAATCCTGCCCCAGATTCTAGACCAGAAGGACATCAGCTGCTCCAGCCAAGCACTGCAAATCTGTTTGGAGTTGCTTTTACTGCCGGGGACCCTCGACTTCAGACCTCTGTTCTGATAGCTGGGCTGCCTCCTTGGCCCTGAGGCCCAGTCCCCCCTCTTGTCATACCTCAGTTCTGATTGCTAAACCCTGCCCTTTCTCCCCGTGCTGGCTTTGAGGATCTTTAACCTAGATGGAGAATCGAAACAAGAACCACTTGGGATACTACATGGGTGTGGTAAGTTACAAGGATTCTGTGAAGGGGAAGGGACTAGGATCAGAGTGGTCAAGCAGGGCTGCCTAGAGGAAGAAAAGCTGGGATATGTAGCATTTGCACCGGCAGAAGGAGAAAGGGAAGAGCTGGAGTCTGGTCATGTCCCTTGACCTCTTGCTTAGTCCCCTAAATCTCAATTTACAATCCAGTTCCTCACTGTCTGTCCTGCCCGACAGTAGTTCACTGGGTCAGGTGCAGCTATCTCTGGAGAGATGGATTGCCTCCCGAAACTAAGGACAGCAGTGGCATCCCGGCCAGAAGCAGGCACATCAATGCCCTTTATTGATGAACAGATGGCTGATGGGAGCGCTACCGAGGGAGCCCTTGAAATAAAAATGATGCTGGATCTTTAAAGCCTGCGTCGTTTTTGATTAAAGCCAATCACCTCATTCTTCTCGAAAACCTCCCCGGAGGAACAAGATCAGGCCGTTGTAGTTGAACTTGGAGTGAGTCAAGCCATTCCCATAATTCTTTGCTGGCAACTCACCACTCTCCAGGTTTGACTTAACCACTCCTGCTCTCAAAACCACAGACTATGGGCATGCACTGTTTACAGGATTTTTCTATACCAGTACTTCTCAAATGATCTGTGATGAAAGAGAGATTTATAAAAATTTTCCAGTTTGTTGTAAATGATACTTTTGTAAAAGGAAAAGAACCAGGCTCTTGGATACCCTAGCAATATGCATTTCTGTAAATATTTTTAAGCTCTCACTTCCTTCTCTTAGCCTAGATATCAGCCTGTAGATCACACCAAGCTGGGCCTTTCTGGACTCCACCTGCTTGGTGAAAAGATGCAGACAGCATGGACAGTGGACTCCCTAAGAAAGGCTGGCTCTGTAGAGATAATGCCCATTCCCTACCCAAAGCAGTAACGGAAGAGATGCCCTGTGGAAGAGCTGCCACATGCTAGCAGCCTTGGCACCTTGAACCTTGCTGAACCTTACTGTCTGCATCTGAAAAATGAGGATAATGTCTAATCGTCTTTCTCATGAGGCTGTTGTAAGAATTAAATGAGGGGCCTCCCTGGTGGTGCAAGGGGTTCAGTCTCAGCACTATGAAGCTATCCACAGCCACTGCAGCATGAGTTCGATCCCCAGCCAGGAAGGTAACCCACATGGTGCTTCAGACCTTTCCTGTCTCCCCTCAGCAGTATATTTCTGTCAATCTGCCTGTTCTTCTCCCCACTCTGTCTCTAGTGAATCCACTCACTCCCGAAACCTCTGGCCTACACCCCAGTTTTTGTATGCATAAATAAATAAAATAAATCTTTAAAAAAGAATTAAATGAGATATCACACAGGGAAAGCGGCCCAGGGCCTGACACGTGGCTCACTCTTACTGTGCATTTATTGTAACCAAGTCTATGAGGTAGATGGACTAGAGGCAACACTGCATGTTGGTTAAGAGCCCAGGTTCAGGAGTCATTCTATTTTTGGCTTAGAATGCTAGTAGCATGGCCACCTGCTAGGTGCACAGTTTTGGGTGAGTCACTTCCCAGAGGCTGCATCTTGTCATCTGTACAATGGAGGGAACGCTTTTTGCTACCTCATGGAGACGTGAGGAGGACTGAGCATCAGCTTCGTGTCTCACACACAGCAAATGCCCACTGACTGGTGGTTAGATCCCAGTTTTTCCCGAATCTACCCTTAAATCCTAACCCCTATTCTGCTACAGGGAAATATACCCCCAGTTGTCACATTTGAGTTTGAGAATAAGATTCAGCAGTGTCCCGCCATGCTAGGGTCTGAAATGCAAAACTACACGTTGTTGAACCAGCTAGAATCATTTGGTATAATAGAAGGAACACGGACAATGGATTATTGGCTCTACTTTACAAATGGAACTTAGACAATAAATCTGTTATTTCCAAAGTGGTTGGAAGATGATTCATTGAGGTATGGAGAGAAAATATTAGAAATTGTATTTAAATTAATTTTTTTAAAGATTTATTTATTCATTTACACAAGAACCGGGGTACAGGCCAGATGCGTGGGAGGGTGAGAGGATTCACCAGAGACAGAGCGGGAAACAGAACAGGCAGACTGACTGACTGACTGACTGGCTGGCTAGACACTGGCACCCTCATTCGATTCATTTGTAAGATGATCACTGATGGATGTTCTGAAGGAGGAGCTGGAAATCCACAACACAGAAGGACCCATGGTGATGATCAGGCTCTTTCATTTTATTTTTATTTTTCAATTTTTAAAAAGATTTATTTATTTATGCATACAAGAGCTGGGGTACAGGCCAGAGGTGCAGGTGGTGAGAGGATCCACCAGAGACAGAGTGGGGAACAGAACAGGCAGATTGATTGAAATACACTGCTGAGGGGAGCAGCGGGCCAAACAGGAGAGGTCTGCTGTGCCATGTGGGTCTCCTCCCTGGCCGGGGATTGAACTCGTGCTACAGAGGCTGTGGCTAGCTTCACAGTGCTGTGCTCAACCCCTTGTGCCCCAGGGAGGCCCATGATTTTTTTTTTTTAGTTCAAAAAACTCATTCCTTTTTTCTGTATATTCCACATATGAGTGAAATCATCCAGTATTTGTCTTTCTCCTTCTGGTTTATTTCACTTAGCATCATCCCTCCAGCTCCAATTGGGTTGTCACACATGGCAAGTTTCATCTTTTTCTATAGCTGAGTAAAATTCTATCATGTACATATACCACATCTGCTCTTCAAGTCAAAGTTGATATTTCAACCATGATTGAAAGAGTAACTGCCTTTGAAGGAAACACAGTACACAGATATTTGTATTTTCATTGTTATGTAATTTTATTGCCAAAATGTTAAGTTATGTACCTAGAGAACCTTTCATATCTGCACACTTAAAAACCTGAAACTGAAAATCCCTACCCTGTTTTCAAACCTTTCAAATGTCGAGTTTTTGTGGTTTGTTAAAAACACCAAAGTGCAACAAGGGGCAACTGGTTTCCAAGAACAAATGATCAGCATCAGGAAAACTGACTGTTCATCAGCTGAATTTCATCAAAACCTTTGCATCATTACTGGGTGGAATTATCAGTGAGGATCTTGATGTAGAAAGTCCATCCACTGGAATTTGTCTGCATTCGGAGCTGGGTATCTTTTTGAGATATCTTTCTCTTCTACGACAGCCACTGAAACCAAGTGCTGAAATAAACCATCTGAGAATCACACCGTGGCACAGCCATATTGCAGTGTTAACCCAAGATTTTTTTTGAAAGTGAAGCATATGCAGTCACCTTCTGTGGGGAAAAAAAATTGTATTAAAAGTAACATCTTGATGAGTCAAAATAGTTTTTGCGGGCCTCCCCGGTGGTGCAGCGGTTGAGTGCTGGGCTGCGAAGCTGCCCACAGCCTCTGCAGCGCCGGAAGCGGGAGTTCGATCCCCTGCCGCCAAGGGTCCAACAAGGTGCGCAGACCTCTCCTGCTGCTGCCCGCTGCTCCCTCAGCAGTATATTTCAGTCCAATCTGCCTGTTCTGCTCCCCACTCTGGCTCTGGTGAATTCTCTCACCCTCCCACGCTTCTGACTGTAGCCAATGTTTGTGTAAATAAATAATCTTTTAAAAAAATGTTATTGAGGAACTGTTGATTTACATCATTTTTTTCTTTTATTTTTTTATTTATTTTTATTTTTTTAAATAATAAATTTTATTTTTATATTCCCCATACAATTGCAACCCCCCATTCTGACCCCAATCCCTCCCCTCCCACCCTCCACCTCCCCAAAAGTGTCTCTGTTTCATAGTTTTTTGTTGATTTTGATTTTCACTTTCTTATAGTTACTCATTTTCCTGGTCCCTTATTTAAGTTTTCTAGATTCCTGCTATGAGTGAGACCATCCGGTATTTTCTTTTTCTTTTTGGCTTATTTCGCTGAGCATGATCCCTTCCATCATTATTTGTATTTTGGAAGTATAAGGTCCCCCCCTTTAGGTATTTTTACCTTAGTGCACCTCACCATCAAAGCACCCACAGTCCACCACCATAGTCCATTGTTCTCCTTCCCTGCTTTGTTTTCACCCCTCCCACGCCCCTCCCCGCTCTGGAAGCCACAGTTCTATCGTCAGCTTTCAAAGGTTGGTTTTTAAGTTTGACTTTATCTCACCCTTTGTTTGGTTTCTCTACATTCCACATATAAGTGACACCTTCTACTATTTGTCTTTCTCCTTCTGACTCATTTCACTGAGCATAATCCCTTCCGGTTCCATCCATGTTGCCACCACTGGCCTGAGTCTATCTTTTTTGACCACTGAGTAGTACTCTATCATGTGTGTATACCACATCTTCTTGATCCAGTCATCCATTTTGGGGACTCAGGTTATTTCCATATCTTAGCTATTGTAAGTAGAGCTGAAAAGAACATGGGAGTGCAAGCTTCCCTTCAAGTTAGTGCTTTTTTATATTCTTTGGGTAGATACCTAGGAGTGAAATTGCTGGGTCATATGGCAGATCTACTTTTAATCTTTTGCAGAACCTCCATACTGTTTCCACAGGAACGGGACCAGCCTACATTCCCACCAACAGTGTAGGAGGGTTCCCTTTTCTCCACACCCTCACCAACATTAGTTGTTTATGGTCTTTTCCATGAGAGCCATTCTCACAGGTGTGAGGTGGTATCTCACTGGGGTTTGATTTGCGTTTCCCTGACAGTAAGTGATGATGAGCATTTTTTCATGTGCTCGTTGGCCATCTGCGTGTCTTCTTTGGAGAAGTGGCTATTTAGCTCTTCTGCCTATTTTTTAGTTGGGTTATTTGTTTTCTTTTTGTTGAGATATATGAGCTCTTTGTAGATCTTCCATATCAGCCCCTTGTCAGATGTATGGTGTGCAAATATTTTCTCCCTTTTGGTAGGATGTTTCTTCCTTTTGGTGCATGCGTTAGGAATTGTATGTGAGTTGAGTCATATGCCATTTTGAACTTACAAAACATTCATTTATTGAGAATGCCTCAAAATATTTTTATTAGCCAAATGTGCCATCCAAAAAGTTGGGAGACCACAGCTTTAATAGTATCTACCTTGTTTAAATATCAACAAGCTCACGAACATAATGTGGTTGGCACACTCAGTGAGTGTGGTCTTTTACAAAATCCTCTCTATGAGTGAGGCATTAGAGGTAATGTTGAATCCTGGTGAAAAGAACGAGTCTTGCATTCAGCAAAGTTGGAAGGTGCTCTTGCCACTTACTAGGTGAGTGAATATGATGGATGAACTTTGTGGGCCCCATTTTCTCATTAGTCCCCATCTCTTAGAGTTGTGAAAATGAAGAGAGAGAACACAATTTTTAAATAACATTTTCATGGAGATATCATCCACATACCATATAATTCACCATTTGCAAGTATATGCCTTGGTTCTTTTCAGTGCATGCTTTAGTACATTAGCAGGGTTATGCAGCCATCACCTAATTCCAGAACATTTCTGGCACCCCAGAAAGAGACCTGTGCCCCTTAGCAGTCACTCTCCATTCCCCTTTCCCTGCCCGCACTGTCACACTAACCTATGGATTTGCCTCTTCTGTACATTTCGTATCAATGGGCTCAGACAATATGCGATCTTCCACTTCGTATCGGTTATTCACGTTTCCTCTGTGTTGTAATGTGTGTCAGTACTTCGTTCCCTTTCGTAACTAAATAATATTCCATCGCATGGACCTACCACATTTTACTTCTCCAAGCACCTATTGATGGACATTGGGGTTGTTTCTACCCTTCGGCTGCAGTGACTAGTGCTGCTATGGATGTGGGTGCATGATCATGTGTGCTTAATGCTAGGAACAGGGCTCACCCGGCACCTAAGTGCTCAACACTAGCAGGCAGCTCTTATCCTTATCATGAGGGAGGGCTACATTGGGTGATTTGGGGTCCAGGGTGTCTGGGTGTCAGATACGGAAGGCTGAAGACAACAAGGACAATGTCTCCTAAGTACACACTGTCGCCGAGAGGTGTCCCTGACCACTATACCACGTGACTGGGGTGGTGGTGACAGAGGCATGGGCACTTTTGAGCTCTGGGGCTCCGGGCAAGCACTTACCCTCTCTCAGCCTGTGAGTGAACTGGATATAAATACCCTCTTCTCTATAAGCTTCACAGGCTCGATGCTTGGGTCAAAGAGATCATTTTTGAAATATGAAAGCACTCTCAAAACCATAGGGATTATTACCGCGTCTTACATATTACAGCAGCCAAATAAAGTAAGGAAACACTCTTCTGCTCACCATCCTCCCTTCTCTAGATTGTTCGCACTCTCTTCAAGATGACACCCTGACCTTCTCACCACAGCCCCTGATGCTTGTAGCTCCTTCCTCACATCTACTTAAGGGCCACGGGTGAGCAGCCCGATCATGGGTAGAAACCTGAATTCACCTCAGAAGGACCCGCAATGACTTTCTCTCCCCCAGGTTGAAATCTGTGCAACCTTTCCGGGTTTTCGCATTCGCCGATCGGCTAGAGCGCCCTCGTGTGTCACCACGTGGTAATACTTGGACTTTACATTCTTTCCATTGCAGTACCCCAAAAATGTGTAGTGGAAATTTTTTTGTCGTCACACTTCAGGGCCCATCCTTGACACTTGGGCTCCAAGTTATGCCTTGCAGCCCGAGTCCTAGGCAGGTTTCTCTGCTTCCTGCCCATGCCTTTCACTCTGTCATTTTACAAAACAATAGTCTCATGGCTCAACTTCATCCTACCACCTTCTATGGTTCTAAGCTTACCCAGTTCCCAAAGCAAGATCATAATTTTCTTTCCTAAAATGTATATCACACATGGGCCTCCCCTGTGGCGCAGCGGTTGAGCGCTGGGTTGCAAAGCTGCCAGCAGCCTCCGCAGCGCCGGTTCGATCCCCGGCCACCAGCGAGGGTCCCACATGGCACACAAACCTCTCCTGCCGCCCGCTGCTCCCCTCAGCAGTGTACTTCTGTCCTTCTGCCTGTTCTGCTCCCTGCTCTGGCTCTGGTGAATTCTCTCACCCTCCTGCACTTCTGACTGTACCCAGTGCTTGTATAAATAAATACACAAATATTAAAAAAAAAAAGTATATCACACTTTACTGAAGGCCTACGAAAAAAAACCATTCCAAATTTCTGTTAAAGAATTTTTAACGTGTTTACTAAATGTGCTTTGTTCTATAGTATAAGGAAAAATATTCAGGATGTTAAACTTTCACAGCGCTCCTCTCATGTGAAGCCGTGACACTTCAAAGGGGGGGGGGCAAGTGGAGACAGTGACATCTGGCTGTGTACCCACACACATTTATACACTCTTGCTCAGTGGAAAGGAGCTTTCGCTCTGTGGTTTTCTCTGTCTTTGAAAATTATGTGATGATATCTGCATAGGTCTTTGGAAGGAAGAGAACATTTTCGATCTAGAATGTTCCCTGCTCCCTCTCTGGGTGAGGGTTATGGAAGCCAGAGGAACTTTACTGCCCATATTCCACACAGTCCCTCTTGCTTATTTTGCATCCGAGAATTTTTCTGAATCCACAAGTCCGATTGGCAAACTGTATGGCCAGCCAAATCGTGCCTTGGGCTTCACCCCAGGAGTGCATTCCCAAGAAATTGTGTGGAATAAAACTTGCAGCTCAATTATTATTCCCCACTGACTTCCAATATGATATTGTGGCTGAGCTGCTCTCATCACTGACATTGATTTCCAAGGTATGTCTAACACTTCAGCTGGAAGTTTCTCTGCCTTCATCCTCTGACCGTTCAATGACATCTGGGCCAAGGAAACATTAAGATCTCTTTTAGTTCCAGAATCCATAAACAAACTCCTTAAAACCTTAGAGAGGCAGCTAAAATTAGGAATAGACACCCGCTGTCACCATTTGCCAGGCAAATACCCTAAACCCAACTTTGGGAGTCCTTTCCAAAGGCTGGGGATGAGGTGTTCATGCCCCAATCCCTCAGAAGAGGCATAGCAGCCACCCCAGGTGACTGCATCTTTATTTCAGGAGGGGGTACTATTCCATTTTCTACTCCCTGGAATCAAATTTCAGACACCCTCTCCACTGAAATAGAGACAGAGGTTGTGGTTCTGGGGACCCAGCCGCCTGTGCAGCTGGTGACCAAGGGTACAAATCACTGGCTAAGTAAAATGAAAGGCAGCGGGGAAGTGCTGAGGCTTCAGTCTCTGGCAACAGAGTTAAGCAAGGACACGTGTGTATGGGTCTGTGGCGTTGGTCAGGCGACTGCCTGTTGAGTCTTTGAACTGGAACCAGAGATATTATTAGTGCGATCGGGCAGGGAATTGCCTGCTTAGTGGCAAGGAAAATTAATAGTCCAAGCATTCTCCCATCCTGAGTTCACCATGTTGGCATTTTGATTAAAAAATATTGCTGCAGCTGTTTGTATCCTCTGTAAGTATGTGTGCATGTGTGTGGTTTGGTGTTTACAGATTTGGGGTTGCAGAGGGGAGTTTCCAGAGCAACGGAAGTAGCTGCTTGTCAGTTAGGGTTCATTTTGAAAATGAAAGCCTGAAAGCCTGGGGCCCACTCGGCCTGGGCCTGGTGGCTAAGGAGTCAGCAAAGGCCGGGAGGCAACTTTGGCTACTCTGCTCAGTGAAGCAGCCACTGATTACTACCCTTTAATGAATAAACCAAATGTGAGTTGCTTTTGGTGTCCTGCAGATCCAGGCTGGGGCAGGGATGTGGGAGTGGTCATAAGGGCTCAGCTACAGATGTACCTCTTTCCACACACATACACATGTGTGCATGCACGGTGCCCTCCCCCATCCACACACGATCACATTTTTCCTGGCTGCTAAGCCAGAGCAAGTAACACATTTCTTGCATACCTAGTAGATGCACAAGCATAGTATGACATGGTCATCAGGGAGTTTACAGTTGAATTGGCACGTCAGAGCAGTCAGTGCCAGGAGCCAGAGGAACGGAATAGTACAGAGGGCTGGGGGAGGGAAAGAAGTCACCCCAGAGGAGGCTTACTGGAGGAGGTGGAAATGGCAGCCAACCTTGAAGGACAGGGAAGAACCACACTAGACAGAACCAGAGAGAGGGCATTCTAAGCAGAGGAGGGCAAGTTCAAGATAGACTCAGGTTAGCACAAGTTCATGCACTCAGCTGGAACTGGGGCTTGATTGATTGTTTTGCACTTGATAAGTCTGGCTTGAATGCAATCCTTCTGTGCCAGAACAAAGGTTACGGTGTCATACAGACCTGCTCTGCAACTTCCTGCTGGGTGACCTTGGACTAGTGGGCTAACCTCTCTGGCAGACTGAGGATAGTAAGGACACTTAGTGCTTGAGGTCCTTGTGGAGTGAAAGAATTAACATATATAAAGCCTCTGTGTTATATACAATGTTATTTATATTTATAAGCCAGGTGTCTGGCATGTAGGAATGTTCACAACTGGTTGACAAATGAATAGGTTGTCATGAAGGAAAGCTCAAGATATTTAAAGCTGATTCCAAATAGTTGAGGGCCAAGGCAGAAAACCAGTCACCTCCCATCACTGTTGGGCCTAGGGCAGCGGGCTGGTTTGGCCTGAGCCCCCATCCTTTCTGGGCTAGTCTGTTGAAATAGTCTCCTGGCTTTTTGCCTCTGGCTTTCCAAGAATCATCTTCCTAGACACCACCTGAACTGGCTGTGTCCTACTGTGGCTCAAGAACCTTCTATGGCTCCCACTGGTTACTCACTGAGAAACCTCCTAACGTGGGGGGCGGGGGAGGGAGGAAGGAGGTAACAAGTGCCTTTAATGAGGGTAGGGAAGAGCAAAGAGGAGGCCAGTGTTAGGAGTGAAAAGGTAAAGCCTGCTCTTCTTTTAAAAGCCCCGGAGCTCTGAATTCACCGAAATCAGCAGGTTGCTCGGCGAACGGCAGGGATGCTTCTCGGAAGCAGGCAGGGGTTCCGTGGCCGCGGACTCAGATTCACCTGTACCAGCAGCTTCAGGGCAACCTGGGAACCAGGGAGAAGAGGGTGGAGAGCGTTGCTGGGAGCCGCGAGGAAGCAGGGGAGAGCCTCTCCGTTCCCTGGAAGGGCTTCTGCCGGAGCCCAGCTCTCGGGTTTCTCCGCAGGAATCCCGGGCAGCCCCGGGAGCTGCGGGGAGGTCAAGGCCACCCAAAGGGCAGGGCCCGCGAGTCCGGTCACATGGGGCCGCCCGGCCGCCTTCGGAGAATGCGAGACTCCGGACAAAGGCGGCTCCGGGACAAAGTGCAGCGCGAGAGAGTCCTGAGGCGATAAGACGGAAGGGCCGAGGAAGGGGGCGGGAGCGAGCGCCCTGGGGCTCAAGGCTCGCGTTCCTCCGCGGGGCCTCGGCTGGCAGCCAAGGTCGGCCCGCCGGGGAGGGGGCGCCCTAGAGCCCCATCAGCCGGCCGTTGTTGGGATGCTGAGAACGCGGCTGCTGGGGCCGCGGGGCCGCTCCGGGAGGCGCTCGGCGGTGCTCGCTGCCCTCCCCGCGCGCGGCCCGCGGCGGCCGGCTCCCTGGCAGGCGGGGCTGCCCGGCTCACCTGGCGGTTTGGGGCGGGGCCGCAGGCAGCCCCGGGCAGCTGAGGTGGCCGCGGACCCCGCGGTGCCGGCAGGGGCTCGCCTTGGCGACTTGGCCGGAGCTCGCACCCCTGCAGGCCAGCGCGCGCCGGGGGCCTCCCTGCACTCTCGTGCGCCTTCCCTCCCTCTCCTCCCTCCTTCGCTCCCTCCCTCGGAGCCCAGTTGCTCAAGCCGCTTCCTTCCACCGCGCCAGCGCCAGTTCCTCTCCCGGCGGGGCCCGGGAAGGGCAGCGAACGCGAGACACTGGACCCGTCGCGGCGGCACCTCCACGACCATGGCCCAGCCCCGAAGGGCCGCGAAGCCGGCACCCAAGGCCTCGCAGGTCCCCACCGCGCAGACCGTGCGGAAGCCTCCGCAGCCCCGGCTCTCGCGAGGGGACACCGGCAGCCTGGGCAGGTACGGGGCCACGTCGCCGCCGCCTCCTCCCGGGAGTCCTCCTTCTACGGCACGATGACGCTCACCGGGCGCCGGCGAGGACTGCTCGAGCTGCTGGGGCTGCAGGGGGCGGCGCCCGCCGGGTGGCCGTCGGAGGAGCGCGCTGAGGAGCAGTCTCTGGGAGGGTCGAGCGGGGCAGGCGGCAGCAGGCTGTGTCTGGAGCCCCGGAGCACGCCTGGATCCTGGCGACCGCCGAGGGTTGCATCGAGGCACTGTGGGAACAGCTGGAAGCGGAGCCGACGCTGCTGCTGAAGGTCGACCCTATTAGCGGCTACACGGTGCTGCACTGGCTCGCCAAGCACGGGCGCCACGAGGACCTCATCAGGGTGCACGACTTCGCCCGGCTCCGGGGGCTGCAGCTCGACGTGAGCGTGCAGGGCAGCGGCGGCCTCACGCCCTCCACCTGGCGGCCATGCAGGGCCACGACATGGTCATCAAGGTGCTGGTGGGCGCCCTGGGCGCTGACCCCACGCGCCGCGACCACAGCGGCCACCGGGCCAGCCACTACCTACGGCCCGACGCGCCCCAAGGACTACGGGACCTGTTGGGGGCCGAGGACTGGGGCCCCGCGGACAGCTACCCGTGGAACAACGCCAACAACAACAGCAGCGGCGGCGGCGGCGACTCCGCACGGCCGCTGCGACGGACCCAGAGCGCCATGGGCGCCATGGCCATGGATACAAGAGCAGCGGCGTCGCCCAGCAAGAAGGACTCCACTGGCAAGCGGGTGCCGCATATTCATGGCTTTCTCCGACATATATTCCCCTTCTTCCAGGACCGTTGAGGGCAAGCCCAGACTAGACATCGCCAGAGACTGGGTTATCCGGGGTCCCGCCAAAGGGACGGCACCTGGGACGCTGCTGTGGCCACAACCAAGCACGCTGGACCCGCGAGGAGCTGACCACCTCCGGGTCTGTTTCAGGTATCTGTCCGGGGTCTCCTGGCACCACCGACCCGGAGATCCGGGGACCGGAGCATTCTTGAGAGAGAGAGAGAGCGAGCCAGAGAGCAAAGACCAAGCTGTCTTAGCACTGCATCCCTAAACTGTAAGGCTAAGGAGTGGGAGCAGAACTTGTTCCTCTTTGCAGCGGCAAATTTCAGCTTCCAGTATCCATTTCTGGGCAGGCAGAAGCTCTGAGTTTTTTGGAAAACATTTCCTAGGAGAATAAGTTAAGATTGTAAACCACTGATGCATCTAAGCACCTAACTGTAGACTTGACTTGGCTATTAACCACTCACTTTGTGCCAGCAGAGTCAGTCCCTGGCAACCGTCTGCTAACACAACCAGACCTGACCCGTACCTTTTCCACTGTATCACCGATGACTTCTTAAGCACATTAAAGTGGCATCTATTTTCCTTTCACCCAACAATCTGTCCTTTGACTTACTTTTTTTTTTTTAATTAACCAGCAGGGGGAAACATCCCTAGTTTGCAAGGACAAGGTCACCAACCTATGACAACCAGCTACAGACCCAGGGCGGGTTCTGGCCCTCACTCTCAGAGCAAAGGCCACATGTGCGCTGAAAAAGCTACTTTCCCCTTGGCTCTGAATAAAGACACACAGTTCACCTGTATCTGGGCTCTTTGGTGTCTACACCTGATCTCCAGCACAGTCTCTCATCCAGAGCAATTGTCTGTGGAGAGTAAGGAAAGAAGCAAATCCGCAAATGTACATGTCTGATATTTCCTGGTGAGTCATCTGAGTTACCTTGAAATCTGCCCTCCAATGAGACACACCCAGCTGGCACTTTCCTCCTACAAAGGGCTTCAATCATGAGTATTGTTTTAAACTTCACTTATATATTTAGAGTAGACATACAGCTTATTGTACAATCTATAATACATACAAATCGCATGCAATGTATGGAATATACTAGTGTTGACAGGCTCAAACGAGCAAAAGCTCCACGTCCTTGCTGCCTAACAGATCAGCACATTTTTAAAGTAGCTTGGTATCCCTGGAGGCTTGTAGTCCTTGTAATGAACTGCTGCTTCCCCAGCTCTCCCATCCCAGCCCTTGGACACCAGAGAGAAACTGAGTCACACAGAATGCAGTCTAGGAACACCATCCATTCAAGTTCCTTGCCTTCCTATTTGCTCTCTTTATTCCCCTCTGTGCTCACCTCCCTTTAATAACCCATTCAGTTCCTCTCATCCATGAGCTGATCCAAATCTTCCTTCCTGTTCATATTTTTCAGCCGGCCCCATGTCTCTAGGAACTACACCTGAACATAGTCACACAGTGTAATTTATCATTTCCTTTTCCTCTCAACGAACTTCGATGTTTGAAGGGAAGAGGATGACCAGTCCCTGGATTTTGGCATTCGGTATTGGCATTGGCCATAAATACCCGCTTTCCGCTCCCTGTACCCATTTTATAGATGGAAATTGGCTAACTGATGCAGAACTGTGGTTTCTGCTCCACAGTCTCCCCCTGGACAGCTGCCAATGTGCATTGGGCTTGATGAAGGCTGTCTGGGCAGGCCTTCCTGCCACATGGCTGAGTCTATGGGCTGCTGGCTTGGAGGGAAGACTGGTGAGTGCCTTTGCCCAGCATTCAAAGGACACATAACAGTGGTCCCTACTTCACAGAAAAAATTTAAACTTGAGCATGTTAACTCTTAGCAGATTGAGGACCTGAGACAAGATCTTCCCTGCTCTTTCCCAAATGAAAACCAAGTCAGCTAAAAGAGTTGAAAGCAGCTTTCTAGAATTTTCGTGTAGTCAGCGATTCTTCCCCACAGATTTTTCTCATCATGTGATATTGCCTAGCCTACCTCCTCCATGTAAAATTGAGGTTTGGCTGCAGGGGACAAACTCCCAAGCTGAAAACTCTCCATGCCTAACATCAAGCCATTGGCATTTCTGGTATGCTTTTCGAGGCAAGCCTGGTATGCTTACCCCAAGAGAAAGAACAAATTCCCCGAGAAACTTTTTTCCAGGGGAGCAAAACTGAGTTAAGCAGATGATGCAAATCTGCATTCTAGTGGGGCATTTGGCCAAGACAAGGAGATAGTTAGAAGCAGGACTGTGACAGGCAAGCAGCAGGGCTGTGGGAGGAGGGGTGCCGCACCAAGGGAGGGGGGGCCTGACCCGTGGAAAGGTACAAGAAAAATTCTCTGGGTGGAAAGTCATGCCTGATCTGAGGCACTAGGAGTAAATGCGAGTTGGTCAGTGGAGAAGGGGGAGGTTCCTCTGCTCAGAGTCCCTGGGGTACATATGGGTGTACTTAGCAAGTACCTGGAAATGCAGGTAAGCCAGTTTAGCAAGAGCATGGAAGCTAGGGAGAAGTTGATGGCAAAGCTGGAGAGGTGGATGGAGGTCCAGATCAGTCAGGGGCTTGTAGGTCATGCTAAAAAGGGAACACAGATTTTATTTATTTGTTTTTTAAATGGTCAATTTTTGTAAAGATTTATTTATTTATGCATACAAGAACTGGGGTATAGGCCAGAAGTGTGTGGAGTTGAGAGGATTCACCAGAGACAGATCGGGGAGCAAAACTGGCAGATCCACTGAAATACACTGCTGAGGGGAGCAGCGGGCGAGGCAGGAGAGGTCTGTTGTGCCATGTGGGTAGCTCCCTGGCCAAGGATCGAACTCGTGCTGCAGTAGCTGCGGATAGCTTCATAGTGCTGTGCCTTAATCCCTTGCACCACCAGGGAGGCCCAGAACACAGATTTTAGAAGTAAGCTGGGAGCTATAGAAGTTTTTTAAGCAGAGGAGTGACATGATGGGCTTTTAGAAAAATCACTCTGCCAGTCCTGTGGAGGATAGATGTGCCAGGGGAGACAACTGGCACACGGAGCATTTCTGGAGAAGGCACGCTTCAGCTGAGGAGTTCAAACACCTCTGTGGAGGGCAACGGCTTCCACACTTTCTTCCTTCTCTATAATCTTTGCTCATGAAGTTTACCTCCAAGTGCCACAGGCAAAGGTAACAAATGGGAAATTGCTCAGGTTGAAGCTGGCTTGGGACCTCACCTCCCCATCCCTACCTTTATCTTAGCAGCACATAGTGGTCTCTGGGGTGTGGGGAAATGTCTCCGCCCACCCTGGGCTCAAATTCTACTACTGATCAGAGACTTTGAGGAAAGTGCTCAGGTCTCTGAGCTGCAGTTTCTTCAGCAGCAAAATGGAAACAATGCAATTTCCCTGGTAGGGTTGTTCCGAAGATTTGCAACAATGTATGTGTAACACCCAGCACACAGTTGGGACACAGGAAGTAGGAACTAAGAACTAATACTGTTATTTGGAAGAATTGAAAGGGCTTTGTGGCCTCTTATAACGAAACTCTAGTAAAGTGCTAAGGTCATCCAGGAGGGTCTGTAGTTACCTGTGGCCCCATCTCTAACCTGTGTCCACAGTGATTGCAAGTTATATTTTTCTGGGCCAGATGAGTGGTTATTCCTCAAAGGAGATGTTGGTCCCTTTGTCAATGTTCTTCATAATCTATATACTTTCATTTTAGACGTAATTGTAACAAGCTGCCTTCTAAAAATGGGGAGAAAATAGGGCCTTCCTGGTGGCCCAAGTGGTTAAATCTCAGCACTATGAAGTTATCCATAGGCTCTGCAGCACAAGTTCGATCCCTGACCAGGGAGGTGACCCAGCTGGCACATCAGACCTCTCCTGTCTTGCCTGCTGCTCCCCTCAGCAGTGTATTTCAGTCAGTCTGCCTGTTCTGCTCTCCATCTGTCTCTGAGGAATTCTCTCACCCTCTGCACCTCTGGCCTATACCCCATTTCTTGTATGCGTAAATAAATAAATCTTTAGGAAAAAAGGTTTCAAAATGGAGTTGTTCACAATGGATCCCCATCTCACTAGTTTCACCCTCTCCCAAAAATGCAATTCTAAGCCAATCAAGCTGGAGTTTCCAATCAGTGCCAGTGAGGCCAGATACTTCATAAAGCCCCCTCATTGCCCCTCACTGCCCCATGAAACTATTTCCATAGTTTCATGGAAATAATCTTTTGTTTTGCACATAACCTTTTCTGCCTATAAAGACCCTCCATTTTGTATAAGCCTATATAGTACTACCAGTAGTATCTGCATGGGATGCTGCCCAATTCATGAATCATTTAATGAATCATTAAATAAAGCCAATTAGATCTCTAAAATTGTGAATTTTGTTTTTCAACATGACTTACCTAGTTCCTAGCCCAAGAAATAAAAACAATTTTTGAAGTAAGCACCCACCAACTATTAAATAGTTTATCTATGGTCTCCAGATAAGTCATAAACTGGGGTCAGAGCTAAGCCTGAAATCCTCTGAAGAGAATAAAAAGCATACAAGTGCTTCATCTCCTAGCCCTATGACAGTCATGCAGCACTTGAGGATGTTTTGGTCAATGACTGACCACATATATGCTAGTGGTCCCAATAAGCCATTCTACGTAGCCTAGGTGTATAGCAAACCCTACCATCTAGGCATGTCATTACACTCCATGCTGATCACACAACAATGAAATCACCTAGCAACAATGCATTTCTCAGAGTAGTGTCCCTATCATTAAACTATGCATGACTGTCTCTGCAGAAATATCCCCCTCCCATTCTAGCCAATAAACCCTACATTCTACACCCAGCCTCTTTGCCTCCCCCTTTTCCATTCATTTTCATGAAGAAGTATGCCTGTCTCCTTTCAAGAGTATTTGTGCTCTCAGCCCCTTCTCCCCGGCCTGAGTCATCATTTGCCTCTCTCCTGTACCTTCAAGCTCCACCTCAGTTTAGTTCGGTGCAACATACCTTACTGAGTGTCTACAAAGAGTCAAGCTTTTTGGGTGACAAACAGGCTCAAATCTCCCCCAGCCTTCTTGCCCATGGCCTTCTCGTCACAGCCAAGCCTCTCCAAAGGGAGCTCTCCTCCTCCCGTGTCTCCATTTCCTCACCTCTTATCTCTCCTCCACTCTCTGGTTTCTGCCTCCATCACCCCAGCCCAGTTGCGTCCACGACGGCCTTTGCTGATGGCCTCCCATCTGTCACATGCACGTCTTTCTCTTCGTTCACTTCCTGGCTAACCTGGCCAGTGTTGGCTACTTCCTTCTCCTTGAAACACTCTTCTCTAGTTTTCTGTGACCTCCTATGGCTTTAATTGCTGGAATTTACCAGGTTGGAGTCCCAGAACTTTTCATTCTCCATTCTCACCAGAATCATTTCATCCCTTCCCCCACTCACTCTGCTCCAGTCACACAGTCCTCTGTTTTTTCTTGAAGCGGGCATGTTTTTCTGGACTCTGGGGTTCCTCTGTGCTGGTCCTTCCACACAGCCTCTTCTCTATCATCTGCCGCCCTTCATGCAGCCCACTCCCACTCATCCTTCAGGTGTTAGTTTATTTATTTATTTATTTATTTTTTTTTGGTAATATTTTTTGATTGCTGAGTAATGTTCCATTGTTGATATGTACACATCTTCTTTTTTTTAATAGAGGCATGTTTTATTTATTTATGTTTGTTTGTTTTGTTTATACAAGCACTGGTACAGTAGAAGGGCAGAGGGTGGAGTTTCACCGGCCAGAGCGGAAGCAGAGCAGGCAGAAGGACCGAGTACACTGCTGGGGGGAGCAGCGGGCAGCAGGAGAGGTCTGCTGCCATGTGGGACCCTCCTCCGGTGGCTGGGGAAGCCGGGGATGGAACCGGTGCTGCAGAGGTCGTGGGCGCTTCGCAACCAATGCTCAACTGCTGCGCCACCGGGGAGCCCAGTTTTATTATTTTTAAAAGATTGTATTTTTTATGCATACAAGAACTGGAGTATAGGCCAGGGAGTGGGGAGTGAGAGGATTCACCAGAGACAGAGTGGGAGCAGAACAGGCTGACTACTGAAATACACTGCTGAGGGTAGCAGTGGACAAGACAGGAATGTCTGCTGCGCCATGTGTGTCCCTGGCCGGGGATTGAATCATGCTGCAGTGGCTGCGGATAACTTTACAGTGCTGACTTTAGCCCCTGCACACCAGGGAGGCCCCCAGGTATTACTTTAGCTGTCACCTGAATGGAGGAAGCTTCCCTGCCCTCAGGTTAGGTTAGCACCTTGCCCATTCTGCTCCACTGCAGAGTCCATATCATTAGAGAAGTAATTCATTCAGTCATTAGATTCATATTTCCCCTGCCCACACTAGACTTAAATTCCATTAGGACAAAGACCAAGTCTATCTTATTCACCACAGTACCCCTAGTTTCTAGGTAGGTGGAAGTATTAGTGGCAGGTTGGGGGTGGAGCCAGGACACCCAAACTTGTGCTCTAAAGGGATTCTGCCATCTGCACACATAAAGGCAAAGCATACTCTTAGTGTGAAAGCTACTTAACAGAATGATTGCGCATGAGAGGGAAGGAGAGAAAGGATATGGTTTAACTTAGGAAAGGGGCTAAAGAGGCCAGCAAGTCTGGAGACAAAAGGAGCAAGATCAAAGTACTGGCCCAGTCCTATGACTTTCTTCCCTCCACAGTTCAATTTCTCCAAAGGGAGCTGTCTTCCCCTCGCAGTCTTCATTTCCTCATCTCTCATTCCCTCCTCAACAATCTCCTGATTTCAGGCCTCCCTGGTGGTGCAGCAGTTGAGCACTGAACTGCGAGGCTGCCCGCAGCCTCTGCAGTGCCCGTTCCACCTGGCCACCAGCGAGGGTCCCCCCCCCCCCCAAAAAAAAAAAAAACAAAAAAACAAAAAACAATCTCCTGATTTCTTACTTTCTGCCACATGTAAGTAACCTATAAGTCTTGAAAAGGTGCTGACATCATTAGTCACTAGGGAAATACAGTCAAACCACTTCTCATCCACTAGGATGATATAATGAAAAAGTGAAATGACAAGCGTTTGGCGAGGGTTGTATAGAAACTGGAACCCTGATATCCTGCTGGTAGAAATACAAAATGATGCAGCCACTTTGAGAAACAGTCTGGAAGTTCTTCAAAAAGTTAAACATAGAGCTTCCATATATGATATTAAGATTTATAACAAGAATTATGTATTTGGCTTTTAGCCCCATTCAGGGTCCAGAGCTCCTAAAACCCTTGGAATTTTCCTGAGATAAGAGTGGTTGAGGTGTCTTTTGTTATGTTAATGAATGATTTATGTAGAAAGCTCTTGGGATTTAAACCCAAGGATGGGAAGGTTGCCTGGGGAACCAAACAAGTGATTAGAGGGTTGAACAAAGCCAGTGGTGTTGATCATCATGCTGTGTAAGGAGGCCTCCATAAAAACCCAAAAGGATGGGGTTTGGAGAGCTTCCAGCTGGTGAACATGTGGAAATACTGCAGAGGGGGGCTTAGAAGAGGGCATGGAAGCTCCATGTCCTTTCCCCATATTTTTGTGCTACGCATATTTTTCATCTGGCTGTTCCTGAATTATATTCTTTTATAATATACTGGTA
>NW_023601543.1:19978600-19996352 GCF_014898055.3 Talpa occidentalis | reverse complement strand
ACCCAGAGTGTAAGACTTACTCAAAGACATACTTGTTAAGAACTATAGAGGCAGAAACTGCAGTCTAAGGCTACTTTTTTTACTCACCAATGAAGAAACTGCAAAAAAAAACAGAAATTTTATAAAAGAATCAAACAAAGTCAGTAAATCAGTGTACAAAGTCAGTTAAGCAGTCAAATGTAAACAATCTAGATGTTTAATATTTTTTTTAATCTTCAGGCCTCCCTAGTGGCACAAGGACTTAAGTCTCAGCACTATGAAGCTATCAGAAGCACGAATTTGATCCTGGGCAGGGAGCTAACCCACATGGCACAGCAGACCTCTTCTTGTCACCCGCTGCTCCCCCAGCAGTGTATTTCAGTCAAGCCTCCTGTTTTTGTTCCCCACTCTATCTCTGGTGAGTCCTCTCACACCCATACCTCTGGCCTACGCCCCAGTTCTTGTATGCATAAACAAATAAAATAAATCTTAAAAAAATGAAAATAAGTAATAAAACAACATTTTTTATCTTCACTTTTACCCCATGATGCTAAATAGTACATGTGTAATACATACTTATCAGCCATCTGAAGGGCATGTTGGCTACCGTAGAGCATTATCTCATGTTAAATATTTCACAAAAGACAATGGAGGGAGGTGTCAGACTACATATCTTCCTTTTGTTTCAAATATCTCACACTAGAGGCCAGAAATGCATTGCATGATTGAGAATGAACCTAGAGGCCTTCCTGGTGGTGCAAGGGGTTAAGCACCACACTAGGAAGCAATCCACAGCCTCTGAAGCATGAATTTGATCCCCGGCCTGCCAGGGAGCAACCAACATGGCGCAGCAGACCTCTCCTGTCTCACCCCCTGCTCCCCTCAGCAGTGTATTTCAGTTCGTCTTCCTGCTCTGTTCCCCACTCTGTCTCTGGCAAATCCTCTCATCCCCCACACCTCTGGCCTATACTCCAGCTCTTGTATGTATAAATAAATAAATCTTAAAAAATTAAAGGAAAATGAACCCAGAAGTGGAACATTCAAAAGGGTCTGAGAAATACACCAGAGGTAGAAATCTCCAGAGTATGGAGCAAACATATATGGAGCATGGAGTATGGAGCAGCCAAAGATTCATAGTCCGGAGTTACCAAAAACTTGGAGACTCTAGGATAATGTGCAGCAATTATCAGCCGCATTAAGGTAATTAAAGCACCACCTTTTCCACAAAATCCTTGGAAATCCAAATCTCCACCAGCCTGTGCCCATGGAAACCATCCTGCCTACAGAAGCTGTCCCACCAGGGAATAAGCTAGCATAGCTCCAAGTTATTCCTCTAAGGAAAGTGTGAGGTCAAAATGCCTTCTCTAGTCTTAAAATTCACTGTTTCCCATGATTTGAAAATTTTCTTCCTACAGTCACTACCTTGTCTCCCATGAAAGAAAATATTAAACTTTAAACCCTCAAAGCAAGCCAAATGATGGCTCAGTCTATCTGAACAAACAAGAAGTGATTCTTTGTTTAATTTGTCCTCCCAAAGGGGCAGAGGGGAAGAATTTATTGCTTGTCTCAGGAATCCTTCGATCTGACCTGCAAAGCAAGCAAATTTAAAGTAACCTTAGCTTGCTGCTGAGAATTTTTTAGCCCAACTCCAAAACCACTTCCATTATTTGCATTTTACACACACACACACACACACACACACACACACACACGTCTTTGCCATATCAAGGTCGTTCAATATCAAGACCATTAAATTAAATTCTCCCTAAAATGAAGTCCCATTATCAAAACTGATTAAATAATGACTAAATACACTGAGCAAAGCCTCTGCTTTAGAAATGCTTATTCAATGTTCTGGCACTACTTAGCAAAATGCTGGTTGTCAATAAGGAAAAATTATTTTACACCCTTCCTCTTCTCCCTCAACCCCACTGTCACACCCGGTATCACCATAAACTTAGGCCTAGACAAGTCTGGAAAGGGGTTAAACTTTAAGAACTGGTGTTTGTTTTTCTCGGTGGCTGTTTTTTTTTTTTAAACCATCAGCATTTTAGCTTTAAAATACCTGTCTCCCATTTTGAAGCACTCTCTCTAAGACAAAGTTAGCTCTTATTCCATAATTCTACTTGCTGCATCATTATGCTTGGCTCATAGCACTTGAGGGAAAAGGGTAGAGTGTAAACAGTTCCATCCAAGCACACATTATCAAACAGAGCTGGCATCATTGTGGATGGGTATTTAAGGTGGAAACTTCTCCCACAAAATATGGAAAGGAAGGAGGAAGAGGACAATGAAATATACCCAATATCTCAAAGTCAGGGAAAGGAAAATTCTCGGTGTCACCCCATCCAGTGTCATATTCTGACAAGAAAATAAATGTAACTTACTTCAAATACATTTTGACATCCAGGAAGGAGTCCTCTCTGTCCACCTAACATTAATACAAGTAGAACTGGAGCATTTTCTTAAAATGGCTAAATGCTGTGAAAAGTTGACATCCGTGAAGGCATTATTAAAATAAAGCCAGGGAGCCATTACAGAGAAATTGCATTACCTGTCTATGTCAAAGCCCTCTGAACTGGATTAACGACCTTTGGACAGGGCTAAAAGCAATAGTTTTATGAAAGCATCAAGCAAATGACTGAGAAGTCATCAGGATCGTGAGAACTGATGATTATGTGATAGAGGCTTAGAATAAAAAATCTGGGATGGAGGTGCCACAAGACGAGAAACTGGAGTTGTGGGGGTAGAAATGATTAACATAGTTGTTAAAACAGCTATAAAGATGAAAATCCTTAGGTGCAGACTGCTATAGAAAAAGTCAACTGCTACAGAATGTATCAGGAGGCTCAGACCAGAGGTGAGGAGCACATGGAGTTCAAGGGCCATTATAGAGAATCCCCAGTCCTTACAAATCAACCTAGTCATGTGAATGTCTTCTTTGGAACAGTGTCTATTTAGGTCTTTTTGCGCATTTGAAGGAATTCTTTGTTGTTGTTTTGTTGAATCGCATGAGTTCCTTATATATTCCAGAATTTATATATTTTAGAAATGAAACACTTGTCAGATGTGTGACATGCAAATATCTTCTCCCAATCCATAGGCTGCAATTTTGTATGCTGATTTTCTCATATTATAACATCTTTTTTAAACTTTGTTAAATTTTCTTTACTTATTTTTTCTCTTGTTGATCTATCCATTGTTGATAGTGGTGTGTTGAAGTCTCCCACTACGTATGTGTTTTCTCTGATGTCTGTTTTCAGAGAGGACAACAGTTGTCTGATATATTTTGGTGCTCCTTCATTTGGTGAGTATATGTTAATGAGTGTTACTTTTTCTTGAAGTATTGTCCCCTTGATCATAATGTAGTGACCATTGGGGTCTCTTTTTATTTTTTTGAGTTTGAAGTCTGTTTTATCTGATACAAGTATAGGTGTTCCTGCTTTCTTTTTTGGTCCATTTGCTTGTAGGATTGTTTTCCATCCTTTAACTCTGAGCCTATTTTTATCTTTTGTAGCTAAATGTGTTTCCTGGAGACAGCAAAAGGTTGGGTTTTGTTTCTTAATCCAGGCTGCAACTCTGTGTCTTTTTATTGAAGAGTTTAGTCCATTTACATTTAGAGTTAATATTGATATGTTAGCATCTGTATTTGCCATTGTGTTTGTCTTTCCTTTGATTTTACTTATTTATTCTTTTAATAATTTTTTTTGGCCTTCTTTCCTTGTTATTTGTCCCTCTGAGGTTCTGGCTTTAGGATTCCTTGTAGTATTTTTTGGAGTGGGGGTTTAGTCGTAATGAAATTCCAGAGTTTCTGTTTGTCTGGGAAGGTCCTTATTCTTTCTTCATAGAGGAAGGAGAGCTTTAAGGAAATATAGGCGAAACACTACGTGATGTGCACATCAAAGACATCTTTACAGACACATCACCCAAAGCAGTGATAGTGAAGGCAAAGATAAACAGCTGGGACTACATCAAATTAAAGAGCTTCTGCACAGCAAAAGAGACAATAACAAAAACAAGGAGAAACCCCACCAACTGGGAGAACATTTTTGCACACAACACTAATGATAAAGGACTGATCACAAAAATCTGCAAAGAGCTGATGAGACTCAACAACAACAAAGAAAATAATCCAGTCAAAAAATGGGCAGAAGAGCTAAAAAGAAACTTCTCTGAAGAAGAAATGCAAATGGCCAACAGGCATATGAAAAAATGTTCAACATCACTTGCAATCAGGGAAATGCAAATCAAAACTACCATGAGATACCATCTTACACCAGTGAGAATGGCACATATTAAAAAAACTAGCAACAACAAATGTTGGCGAGGGTGTGGAGAAAAAGGAACTCTTCTGCACTGCTGGTGGGAGTGCAAACTGGTCCAACCACTATGGAGAGCTGTGTGGAGATTTCTGGACCTACTAAACATAGAGCTTCCATAGGATCCAGCAATTCCACTCCTAGGTATTTACCCAAAGGACAGAGAAACATCAATTCCAAAGAACACCTGCACCCCTATGTTTATAGCAGCACTGTTTACAATAGCTAAGCTTTGGAAACAACCCAAATGCCAAAAATAGATGACTGGATCAAGAAGATGTGGTACATATACACCATGGAATATTACTCAGCATTCAAAAAAGATAAACACATGCAATTTGCAGCAACATGGATGGCGCTGGAAGGGATCATGCTCAGCGAAATAAGCCAGAAAGAAAAAGAAAAATACCAGATGGTCTCACTCATAGCAGGAATCTAGAAAACTTAAATAAGGGACTAGGAAAATGAATAACTATAAGAAAGTGAAAATCAGAATCAACAAAAAAACTATGAAACAGAGACACTTTTGGGGGGGGGGGGGGGCGGGAGGGGAGGGATTGGGATCAGAATGGGGGGGTTGCAATTGTATGGGAATATAAAAATAAAATTTATAAAAAAAATAAAATAAAATGGACATAAAAAATAAATAAATAATATAACTGTTTTTTTTTTAAAATAATAATAATACAGTCTCTTCCAAAAAAAATTTTTTCTTACATCATTGTTCATTTTTGTACAATATTTGATTTCTCCCCTCAGATGTAGTCCTCATAATTCTCCCATCACCACATCACCTGTGAACTATAGTCCCTTGTGCTCTTCCCTCCCTTGTTCTGAACCTTCTCCAGCCCCCTCCCCTTCTGTATGCTTCAGATCTATGGTTTGCCTGCAAATTTTGTCTTTTTCCTGACCCTTTGTTGGATTTCCCTATATTCCACCTTTAAGTGAAACCATCCAATATTTCTCTTTTTCCTTCTGACTTATTTCACTTCACATAATCCCTTCTAGCTCCATCCATGTTGTTGCAAATAGCATGAGCTTATCTTTTTTGATTGCTGTGTAGTACTCTATTATGTGTATAAATACCCCATCTTCTGATCCATTCATCTCTTTGGGGGCATTTAGGTTGTTTCCATATCTTGACTATTCTAAATAGTGCTGCAATAAACATAGGGGTACAGATTTTCTTTCAAGTTAGTGTTTTTGTGTCCTTTGGGTAGATTGCTGGGAGTGGAACTGCTAGGTAATATGGTAGGTCCATTTTTAGTGTTTTGAGGAGCCTCCATACAGATTTTCATAGTGGTTGGACCACTTTGCATTCCCACCAGCAATGCAGGAGGGTTTTTTTTTTCTCCACATCCTCACCAGCATTTGTTGTTGCCAGTTTGTTTTTTTTAAGATTGATTTATTTATGTATTCAAGAACTGGGGTACAGGCCAGAGGTACAGGGGGTGAGAGGATTCACCAGAGACAGAGTGGGGTGCAGAACAGGCAGATTGACTGAAATACACGGCTGAGAGCAGCAGTGGGTGAGTCAGGAGAGGTCTGCTGCAACATGTGGGTAGCTCCCTGGCCAGCTGGGGATTGAACTCAAGCTGCAGAAGCTGTGGATAGCTTCACAGTGTTGTGCTTATTAACCCCTTGCACCACCAGGGAGGCCCCCAGTTTTTTTTAATATGGTCTGTTCTCATCTATGTGAGAGGGTATCTCATTGTGGTTTTGACTTGCATCTCCCTGATAAGTGATGTTGAACATTCTTTCATATGCATGTTTGCCATTTGCATTTCTTTTTTTGAGAAATGTCTTTTAGCTCTTCTGCCCATTTTTTACTAGGTTGTTTGTTTTGTTTTTGTTGAGTTGTGTAAGATCTTTGCAAATCTTTGATATCAGCCCTTTGTCAGTTTTATGGTACACAAAAATTTTCTCCCATTCAGCAGCATGTCTCTTTGTTTTGGTTACTATCTCTTTTGCTTTTCAGAAGCCTTTTAGTTTGTTATAGTCTCAACTGTTTATTTTTTCCTTCATTTTCCTTGCTTCTAGAGAGGAGCCCTCAAAGATGTTAATGAGGTGTATGTCATGGAGTGTTTTGCCTATGTTTTCTTCTATATATTTTATGGCTTTAGAGCTTACATTCAAGTCTTGTATCCATTTTGAGTTGGTTTTCGTGTAGGGTGTGAGATAGTAGCTTAGTTTTATTCTTTTGCATGTAATGGTCTAGTTTTCCCAACACCATTTATTGAAGAGGCTATCCTTGTCTATGTTCTTTGCTCCTTTGTCATTGATTAGTTGACCATATACGTGTGGTTTTATTTCTGGGCTTTCAATTCAGTTCCATTGGTCTGTGTGTCTGTTTTTGTTCCAGTGCCATGCTGTTTTTATTGTGGCTTTGTAGTATAGTTTGAAGTCTGGGAGTGTAATTCCTCCATTCTTCCTCTTTTTAGTAAGGCTTTTGTGATTCCATATGTATTTCAGCAATATTTGTTCTGTATCATTAAAAAATGACATTGATATTTTTATTGGAATTGCATTAAATCTGTAAATTGCTTTTGGTAGGATGGACATTTTGATAATGTTAATTCTTCTGTTCCATGAGCAGGGAACGTCTCTCCATTTTTTGTGCCTCTTCTATTATTTCGTTTAACAATGTTTTGAAATTTTCCTTGTATAGGTCCTTCACCTCCTTTGCTATATTTATTCCCAGATATTTAATTGTACAATTATAAATGTGGTGGCTTTCTTGATTTCTTCCTCTTCAGATTGATTGCTTGCATACAGGAAGGCTACTGAATTTTGTATATTGATTTTGTAACCTGCTACTTTACTAAACTGGTTTATCATTTTAATTAGTTTTTCTGTGGAGTTTTTAGGGTTCTCTCTATATGGTATCATATCATCTGCAAATAGTGATAGTTTTATTTCTTCTTTACCTATTTGAATTCCTTGTATGTCTTTCTCTCACCTAATTGCTCCAGCTAGGACTTCCAGTATTATATTGAAAGCAGTGGTGAGAGTGAACATCCTTGTCTTGTTCCATATCTTAAAGGGAAGGCTTTCAGCTTTTCACCATTAATACTAATACATAGACAGAAAAGCATAAACTGCTGTTTTCATATTATATAAACTAGACTTTCAGCTACACAAGGTAATCTGGGACAGAGATTGACACTATATAATGATCAAAGGAATAATTCTGCAAGAATATATAATTCTTATTTATATTTAGGCACCTAGCACACAGGGACCTAGTTATATAAAGCAACTATTATCATATCTAAAACAACATATTGACAAAAATGCAATTATTATTTAAGATGTCAACACACAACTGAATTAAAGGAATAGATCATCTAGACATAAAATTAAGAGAGAAATAAAGGACTTAAATGATGTGTTGGACCAGATGGACTTAGTGGACATTTATAGAGTTTCCCATCCTCAAGGAAATGAATACACTTTCTTCTCAAGTACATATGGAACATTATCAAGAATAGATCATACACTGGGACGCAAAACATGTCTCAAAATATATGAAAATAGAAATTATATCAAGCAACTTCACAGATCACAATGGTATAAAGTTAGAAAGTAAATTAACCACAAAAAGAATCCTGTAATAAGCCAAAATAGGTGGAGACTATACAATGCTTCTGAATAACTCCTGAGTCAAAGAAGAAATAAAGAAGTATCTGGAGACTTATGAAAATTAACAGACAAGCTATCAGACACTGGGAATGCTCTAAAAGCAGTACTATGTAGGAAGTTTATAGCAATACATATCCATATTTTTTTTAAAAAAAGCCAAAACAAGAAAAAGATCTCAAATAAACAGCGTAACTTTGATCTGAAGAAACTAGAAAAAGAAGAACAACCATATCCAAAAATCAGTAGAAGAAAAGGATAAATAAATGAAATAGCATAAATGAAATAGCATAAATAAATGAAATAGCAAACAAAAAGAGAGGGGAGAGGGACAGGTAAGGGCAGAAGAAGGTGAGTAAGGAGAGCGCAATGAACTACCATGGAGGACTATTGGTGCTTCGGTAGTGGGGAAACTATGGTGACCACACCTGAGGAGAGAAATTCTATATTGTGGGGGAAAAAAGGATGTAAAACAATGGTGCATGATAAAATATTTAAAAAATTGAAAACAAGACAGTTCAGAAGATCAGTGAAACCAAGAGCTGGTTCTTTGACAAAAATAAACAAAATTGACAAGCCCTTAGCTGAGCTTACTAAGAAAAAAAGAGAGCAAGCTCAAGTAAATAGAATCATAAATGAAAGTGGTGAAATTACAACAGAGGTTATAAAAATACAACGGATCATAGAACCTACTACAAATGTCTCTATGCAAGCAAACTGGGCAATCTAGAAGAAAGGACAATTTTTTTAGATTCATACAACTTTCCAAGACTAAATCAGGACGAAATAAATAACTTAAATGGTCAAATCAAAAGTGCAGAAATTGAAGAGTAATAAAAAGTCTCCCTAAGAACAAAAGCCCCGAACCAGATGGCTTCCCTGATGAGTTCTACCAAACCTTCAAAGAGGACCTAACAACTATCCTACTCAACCCAACACATTCTATTAGGCCAATATTACTCTAACCCTAATATCAAACAAAGACAGTACAAAAAAGAAAATTATAGACCAATATCCTTGATGAGCATAGATGCAAAAATCCTCAACAAAATCCTAACAAGCCCAATACTGCAATACTAAAAGAATCATCTACCACAATCCAGTAGGCTTGATCCCAGGGATGCAAGTCTGGTTCAACATATACAAATCAGTCAACATCATTCACCAGATCAACAAAAAGAAAGATATCTACTTCTGGGCCTCCCTGGTGGCACAAGGGGTTAAAATGCAACCTATGAAGCTATCTGCAGCTACTGCAGCATGAGTTCAATCCCCGTCCAGGGAGCTACCCACATGGCGCAGCAGACCTCTCCTAACTCGCCCACTGCTCCCTCAGCAGTGAATTTCAGTCATTCCTCCTGTTCTGTTCCCCACTCTGTCTCTCTCACCCCCGCACCTCTGGCCTGTACCCCAGTTCTTGTATACATAGATAAATAAATCTTAAAAAAAGAAAGATATCTACTCCTATATAGATACCCTAGCAAAATTCTTGAACATGCACAAGAATATTTCATAGCAGCACTTGTAGTTGTAAAGCCTGAGAATCAACCAAATATTAAGCAATAGGAAAATATTTAAAGTATATTTATAAATGAAATATAGCACTGAGAGTAAATTAAATACATAACATTAAAAAATAAATGCATACATTAACATGAAAGTATTTCAGAAGTACAATATTAAGGGAATAAAGAAAGTCATAGCATTATTCCATACCTACAAAGTAAAAAACATGCAAATATTTTGTATAACAAATATACATATAATTTTTTTCAACCGAAAATAACAAGTGGATGATGAGCACATAATTCAGTATAGTGCTTTCCTCTCATGAGAGTGATGAGTGAGGAGTGCAGGAGTTTTCAAATACACTGATAATGCTCTATATCTAAAACTAGTTGGTAGATCTATGGGTGTGCATCTATTGGGTTGTTGGAAAAGTCATGACCTATTTCTTCTGTTTTTCAAGCAAAAACGTGTCATGACTTTTCCGATAGCACAATATTTTTCTTTTGTATATATGATATAGTTCATTATGAATATTTTATGTATCCATTAGAAAATATGTATTTGAGGAGCATTCAACCTGGCATCAATGAGCTACCTAAAAGATACCTGTGGAAATGTTTAACAAGGCAAGACTTTGGGCTCCTCCACTCCAACTTCACTCAGAGCAGCTACACCCTTCCGAATATAGAAAAGGCTTGGAAACTACTTCATTTCAAGCAGGATTATTTTTCAGAAAGAAGGGTGCATACTGAGTCCCAGGGTCCCCTTGTACACTTACATATCTGTTTATATGGCATTAGCTCTTTGACGGAAAGCTACAGAAATCAAAAGCTTACGTGTTATCAGTAGCCATTGCTCACAGATGACAATTCAAAATAAAGACAAACAGGGCCTCCCCAGTGGCGCAGCGGTTGAGCGCTGGGTTGCGAAGCTGCCTGCGGCCTCTGCGGCGCCGGTTCGATCCCCGGCTGCTCCCCGGCCACCGGAGGAGGGTCCCACATGGTGCGCAGACCTCTCCTGCCGCCCGCTGCTCCCCTCAGCAGTGTACTTCGGTCCTTCTGCCTGCTCTGCTCCCCGCTCTGGCTCTGGTGAATTCTCTCACCCTCCCGCGCTTCTGACTGTTACCCAGTGCTTGTATAAATAAATAAATAAATCTTTAAAAAAATAAATAAATAAATAAACTTATTAAAAAAAAAAAAAAAAAAAAAAAAAAAAAAAATAAAGACAAACAGCTGTGAGATGATATCAGTCAGAATGAGAAAACTGGTACCAACTTATATGTAACTTTTCAGAAACTCATCAATAATCAAATGGATAAACAGAAGTACCTTTTCTCTAAGCCTCTCTCTGGTTCTTTCAACTAGCTCTGTGAGTCACAATGACTTCCAACATTGAAAGGGGGCCTGTCCCCTATTCTTTTTATCCCTCCCTCTGCTGCTAACTCACTCTCTTTTTCACTCTGATAATAGGTGCCATGTGGCTATATATTTTATGTGTGTGTAAAGTGTGTCATCAAATGTGAAAATTTATCAATTACCCGCTATTTCAGAATTTTTCCAAAACCCCAGCATCGATCATGGAGTATTATTGCAAAAATATTCTGATATAATCATATGCTTCAGCAATTCCAGTATCTAAATAGAGACCATCAAAAAATGTTTTTATGGCTTATAATTTACTTTTCTCTTTAGCATGTGCAACATCCCACTGAATTAGTATTTTTGTTTGGCAAAGGTCAGTTTTGACTGTGACTTGGCGTTTCAGCAGAGCTGGATAATCTGCTTAATGAGGGCAATTTCTTGCTCTGACCTACCCTTTAATTATTTTTTAATCATATATTTGGCATATTTGGTCATGGTAGCTCATCATTTCCTTTGCAAAACTGCTTTGTAAGTGAGAATGAGAGCACTTATTCTGGGCAGTACGGAGCGAAGCCATCACAGGGAGGCAGAGCCTTACTTTATAGTCAACTTAGGTTCCCCAAAGTAGGTGCAAGTGGTATTTCTATATATCCAGGTTTATCTTTATGCAAAAAATATGATCATTTCCAATGTTTTATATTCATCTTTAGCTGATCATCACTGTTTGCCGTCTTACTTTTGATTTTACTTAGATCTCTCCTCCAAGTTTCCAATCCTCTATAAACACACAAATATACGAAAAGAATGTAACATTTAAAGAAACAAAATGAGAATTTTTTGGATGTGTGAAGGCATATTATAGTGTGATAATCACCTCCACGGTTTTTGGGACTTTGAACTTTCATTCACAGATAAATATTTTTATATACAAATACAATTACAAAGGATTCTGTATAAAAAAAGGATTTACAAGTCCTATTAGCTGATCTTGTACTTAGCACAGGGACTAATTTATGCAAAGCATCACAAATAGTGTACCAACAGTGGTAAACAGCAGTGTGCTACAGATTCGACACATACAATGACACAGCTTCCTAGGATTTCCCTGTTATTTGAAATCTTTAGTTGCAAGGATAGAGACAAGCTATTTAACACAGAAATTAAAAGCAAAAAATTTCATCAAAATGAATATTCAGAAGTAGCAAGTTATAAGTTATGTTTATAAATACACAAGGTAAAATACAACTATTCAAAGAAGCATATTGCTTTCAGGATACTTAGAACTTTGCCTCCTCAAAAAAATATAGGAAAGTTTGCTCTTCTTCACCTTTAGGGGTACTCTGGCAGAAAAGCTTCATAAGCCAGATCTACAGGATCTCTAAAAAGAAGCTAAGCTATCCAGTCTCTGACATTTCACATGATGAGTGAGTGGGCTTTCACCTCAAAAAAGCAAAGTGCTGCATTGTTCACATAAACTTTAAGGGTGAGCTAGCTTTCCTTACCTGCCCTTAGCTTATGCTCATTTAAGGTCCTGCTGTGCCTATGTGTTCTCTCCTCCTCTCTACATTGTAGATTAGTCTCATTTTCCAGATAAAGATTACTTTCACTGGAGCAGAACAGGCTAAGTAACCTCAGCACTGAAACCTTTAGAGCACTTGCTCTTTCTCTTTCTGTTTGACTTCCTCAAGGGTAGGCATTATGAGGTAGGTAAGAAGTCACAGCTGGAGCCTAGTAGCGCTACAGACACCTGGATTCAAGAGAGTAGGGCACAGTCACTCCATTTTAGTGAGATTGACTGCACTTCCACTGTGCGCGGGAAACTGAGTCATGGAGCATGCAGAGGTACACAATCACCATGAGGAAGAAATGAGCAAAGATGTACTGAGGAACTTTGGGGACTTTCAGATAAACATCTTAGGTGAAAAGGATGATACTCTAGTTCATCTCAGATGTGAATTACATATTAAAATCTATGGGTGGAGGGCCTCCCCAGTGGCACAGCTGTTGAGCACTGGGTTGCGAAGCTGCCCTCAGACTCTGCAGCGCCGGTTCAATCCCCAGCCACCTGGCGAGGGTCCACATGGGGCACAGACCTCTCCTGCCACCTGCTGCTCCCCTCAGCAGTGTACTTTGTCAGTCTGACTGTTCTGCTCTCCGCTCTGGCTCTGGTGAATTCTCTCACCCTCCCGCCCTTCTGACTGTACCCAGTGCTTGTATAAAAAAATAAATAAAATCTTCTTAAAAAAATCTATGGGTGGGGGCCTCCCTGGAGGCCTAGGGGTTAAGTCTCAGTGCTATTACCACTACAACCTCAGTTCCATCCCCGGCCAGGAAGCTGACCCACATATGGCACAGCAGACCTCTTCTGTCTGGCCTGCTGCTCCCCTTAGCAGCATTTCAGTAAATCTGCCTGTTCTATTCCCCACTCTGTCTCTGGTGAATCCTCTCATCCCCCACACCTCTGGCCTGTACCCTAGTTCTTGTATGCATAACAAAATAAATCTTTAAAAAATAAAAAATAAAAATAAAAATAGATAAAAAAAAATAAAATCTATGGGTGGCCTTTATGATTACGACAAGCCAACAGCCAGTATCATTCTCAATGGTGAAAAGCTGAAAGCATTTCTATTAAGATCTGGAACAAGACAAGGATGTCCACTCTCACCACCACTTTTCAATATAATACTGGAAGTCCTAGCCAGAGCAATAAGACAAGAGAAAGACATACAAGGAATCCAAATAGGAAAAGAAGAAGTCAAACTATCACTATTTGCAGATGATATGATAATATACATAGAGAACCCCAAAAACTCCATAGAAAAACTAATTGAACTCATCAATCAGTTCAGCAAAGTGGCAGGATACAAAATCAACATGCAAAAGTCAGAAGCCTTCCTATACACTAACAATAAATCTGAAGAAGAAGAAATGAAAAAACCATCCCCTTTATTATCGAAACAAAAAAAATCAAATACTTGGGAATAAATCTAACAAAAGAGGTAAAGGACCTTTACAAAGAAAACTATAAAACACTGTTAAAAGAAATAGAAGAAGATACAAAGAAATGGAAAGACATCCCCTGCTCATGGATTGGAAGAATAAACATTATTAAAATGGCCATCCTACCAAAAGCAATATACAGATTCAATGCTATTCCAATCAAAATTTCAATGTTATTCTTCAAAGAAATAGAACAATTATTGATGAAATTCATATGGAATCACCAAAAACCCCGAATAGCCAAAGCTCTCCTGAAAAAAAAAAAGAAGGGAATGGAGGCATCACACTCCCAGATTTCAGGCTATACTACAAAGCCATAATTATCAAAACTGCATGGTATTGGAACAAGAACAGACACACAGACCAATGGAATCGAATAGAAAATCCAGAAATAAACCCACAGATTTATGGTCAACTAATATTTGACAAAGGAGCAAAGAATATACATTGGAGCAAAGAAAGTCTGTTCAATAAATGGTGCTGGGAAAACTGGGCCGCTACATGCAAAAGAATGAAGCTTGACTACTACCTCACACCATACACAAAAACCAACTCAAAATGGATTAAAGAACTAGACATAAAACCTGAAACCATAAAATACATAGAAGGAAATATAGGCGAAACACTACGTGATTTGCACATCAAAGACATCTTTACAGACACATCACCCAAAGCAGTGATAGTGAAGGCAAAGATAAACAACTGGGACTACATCAAATTAAAGAGCTTCTGCACAGCAAAAGAGACAATAACAAAAACAAAGAGAAACCCCACCAACTGGGAGAACATTTTTGCACACAACACTAATGATAAAGGACTGATCACAAAAATCTGCAAAGAGCTGATGAGACTCAACAACAACAAAGAAAATAATCCAGTCAAAAAATGGGCAGAAGAGCTAAAAAGAAACTTCTCTGAAGAGGAAATGCAAATGGCCAACAGGCATATGAAAAAATGTTCAACATCACTTGTCATCAGGGAAATGCAAATCAAAACTACCATGAGATACATCTCACACCAGTGAGAATGGCACATATTAAAAAAACTAGCAACAACAAATGTTGGCGAGGGTGTGGAGAAAAAGGAACTCTTCTGCACTGTGGTGGGAGTGCAAACTGGTCCAACCACTATGGAGAGCTGTGTGGAGATTTCTGGACCTACTAAACATTGAGCTTCCATATGATCCAGCAATTCCACTCCTAGGTATTTACCAAAGGACACAGAAACATCAATTCCAAAGAACACCTGCACCCCTATGTTTATAGCAGCACTATTTACAATAGCTAATCTTTGGAAACAGCCCAAATGCCCAAAAATAGATGACTGGGTCAAGAAGATGTGGTACATATATACCATGGAATATTACTCAGCATTCAAAAAAGATAAACACATGCAATTTGCAGCAACATGGATGGAGCTGGAAGGGATCATGCTCAGCGAAATAAGCCAGAAAAAAAAGAAAAATACCGGATGGTCTCACTCATAGCAGGAATCTAGAAAACTTAAATAAGGGACCAGGAAAATGAATAACTATAAGAAAGTGAAAATCAAAATCAACAAAAATCTATGAACCAGAGACACTTTTGGGGGGTGGGTGGAGGGAGGGGAGGGATTGGTGTCAAAATGGGGGGGTTGAAATTGTATGGGGAATATAAAAATAAAATGTATTATATTATTAAAAAAAAGAAAAAAAAAAGAAAAATTCAAAAAAAAAAAATCTATGGGTGTATGATTCCATGAGGGGTCCAGGCTGTAGTAATTTCGTGGTGAGAATTGAGAAGTATTTACAATCTTCTCTCTTCATGTGAAGCATTGTTCAGGAATGCATAATTATCTCATAGGGACTTTGATGCTCATATCAACCTCTGCCACATGAGATTTGAGAACTCTGTTGTCTGTACTTAACTTGAAAATTTTCATCCTATGTATTACCCCCTAACACCCGAAATCTCTGTCCATTTCATATTGCCACCAGACAATCATATTCTGCCAAATCAATACACTATGATCCCACCACCTCCTTTGCAACATGTGCCTCAATGCCCTATAATCAGTCGCAAGAAAACATTCGTGTTTCTCTAAGAGTTAACAGTTCATGGCTTCAGCTCTATTTCCTCCAGTGAGTCAGGAAACTAAATCAGAAAACCTTTGTTTATTAACAAGAAATCAACAATTTTATAACTGTCCCTATTCACAATGATTCAAATTCATTTGCTTTAGAACCACCATCTTTGGCCTCTGCACCTACTCACCATCATCCTGAATGTCAGGGTCAACCAGTGGTTTGAATTGTTCATCATATTGTGCCCCCACAGCAACATTCTGTACCATACTATCTCCTCCATCACCAATAAGGCATTTAATGCCACATTGTCCCTGGAGTACAGGTACTGCTCCCCTGATTCAAAGCCAAGCTTCAGGTCCACTAATCACTTCTACTCTACCCCCTTCTCCATAGACATATTATTGCTCAAATGGTAATACGAAATAGCTCCTCACCATTCTAATTCTCACTCTTTGGCCCAGTTCACTGAAAATCAAGAGCTCTGAGTTCCCCATTTATAAAACTAGGGAAAGTGAGTCATGGCAGATGGTCTACACCCCGAAAGCTACTCATTCCTCCATGAAAGCTGGGTCTATCTTCTGAAACCCCACTTCTTAGACTGAATCATCTACATCAGATAAGACATAAACCATATTACCAATGTTAACAGAATTTTGAACAGAAGCTATGATGAGGGTAATAAAAGTAATTTCAACCTTCTAATTAAGCTTTGACTATTTGGGAAAGGAAAAGTGTCTCTTACAGAGATGGGTGGAAAAAACTTAGTTTTGTCTCTTAAAATGATTTTAAATATTGATCTCGGGAGTGATTTCATGTACATTACTATAGTGCAGATTAAACTATGTTTAACCAAGTTGTTCCTCCAGTTTGACAAATTGACCCAGAAGTGACCATTTGTAATATTCTTTCCCAAAAATAAATTGTGTTCTACTTTCAAAAGGGTTATTCTTGCTAAACTGAATGTTTATAGTTTTTCTTGTGATATATTTTGGTAACCTGGGTAAAGGGAGTAAACATCAATAAGGTTTTTAAAATCCATGTTGTACATACATCTATCTCCCTGCTACCTTTAATGTCCTTGTTTCTGTTGCAGTTGATGACACTGACCCAAACCATCTGCAGGTTGAGGCCTGACCTGGATTCTAAAAGTCACACAAACCAGAAGCACTTAAGCAGTTCTAGCCCAAATATATCAAGTTCTAACTCAGATCCTTCTTGCTACTCCAACCTTGACCTTATGCCCCAGGTATAATGGGTCACTGCCCCTTTAGTGAAAGTCAGTGCTCGCCTCACAGTCTATATCCACTTACTAAGGTCTTTTCTTCTTCCAGTACATGAGTACCTATTGGGTAACTCATTAGGAAGTGTAGTCCCTCTAGGACTGTGGCCTTGACCATTCCTTGTCATTATAAATACAAATAAAAAAATGATTTAAAAATTTCCCTAGTGTATTTACCCAAAGGACACAGAAACATCAATTCCAAAGAGCACCTGCACCCCTATGTTTATAGCAGCACTATTTACAATAGCTAAGCTCTGGAAACAGCCCTAATGCCCAAAAATAGATGACTGGATCAAGAAAATGTGGTACATATATACCATGGAATATTACTCAGCATTCAAAAAAGATAAACACATGCAATTTGCAGCAACATGGATGGCGCTGGAAGGGATCATGCTCAGCGAAATAAGCCAGAAAGAAAAAGAAAAATACCTGATGGTCTCACTCATAGCAGGAATCTAGAAAACTTAAATAAGGGACCAGGAAAATGAATAACTATAAGAAAGTGAAAATCAAAATCAACAAAAAACTATGAACCAGAGACACTTTTGGGGGGGTGGGTGGCGGGAGGGGAGGGATTGGGGTCAAAATGGGGGGT
>NW_023601543.1:19930467-19978500 GCF_014898055.3 Talpa occidentalis | reverse complement strand
TTAATAGATGCAGAAAAGACACCGAGAAGATTCATCATCCATTCATGGAAAAAACTCAAAAAAATGGGGATATAAGTAGTATACCTCAGCAAATTAAAGGCCATATATGACAAACCCACAGATAATATTAAACTCACAGGTCAAAATCTGAATGCTTTTCTCCTAAGGTCAGGTACAACACAAGGATGTCCATACTTGCCACTACTATTAAATATTGGAAATCTTAGCTGGAGCAATTCAGCAAGAGAAAGATGTAAAAGGACTTCAAACTGTAAAAGAAGTAAAACTCACTATTTGCAGATGACATGATAACATATATAAAAATTCTAAAGATGCCACCTAAAAACTATTAGAAATTATAAATCGGTATAGTGAAGTGGCAGTCAACAAAATCAATATATAAAAATCTGCTGCATTCCTATAAGCAAACAATGAACTTGAAGAGAAAGAAATCAAGAAAACAATCCCATCTAAAATTGCATCAAAAATTAAATACATAGGAATAAATCTAACAAAGGGGGTAAAAGACCTATACAGCAAAAACTGTAAGACACTATTAATGGAAGTATAAAAAGAGATGAAAAATGGAAAGAGTCCCTGCTCATTGACTAGGAAAAATTAACATTGTTAAAATGGCCATCTTACCAAAGCAATATGCATATTCAATGCAATAATATATGTACCCCAAAAATGATATATAAACAAATAATAAAATTTGAGAGGAAAAAATCTGTTTCAAGGCATTCTTCAAAGAAATAGAGCAAGCATTACTGAAATTTATATGGCACCATAAAAGACCCCAAATAGCCAAAGCAACCCTGACAAGAACAGAAGAATCATATTCCCAGACTTCAAACTATAGTACAAAGCTATAGTAATAAAATTAGCATACAGACCAATGGGCTAGAATTGAGAGCCCAGAAATAAACCCACACTTATAAGAACAGTTAATTTATGAAAAAGGAGCCAAGAACATACAACAGAGACAGGAAAGTCTCTCAGCAAATAGTGCTAGAAACTGGTCAGCCACATGCAAAATAATGAAACTTGCCTACTATACCAAACAAATGCAAAATGAATTAGACTTGAATATAATGTATCTGAAACCATAAAATACACAGAAGAAAACATAGGCAAAACACTCCACTGAATTAGCTTTCATTAAAATGAAAAGACATCCTATTGAGTGGGAGAATACATTCAACAAGGACAAATATCCAAGATCTACTAAGAACTTATACAACTCAACAAACAAACAAAAAACAAGTAACCTAATCAAAAAAATAGGCAGAGCCATTAAATAGGCACTTCTCCAAAGAAGACATACAGATAGCTAACAGGAGCATGAACAGATGTTCATTATTACATAGTATCATCAGGGAAATGACAATCAAAATCACAATGAGATACAACCTCATACCTATGGATCCAGAAAGAAGAAAACCTGTATAGAAGAAATATATATATATATATATATATATATATATATATATATATATATTTTCTGATCACAAAGGGATGATCCAAGGATGATAGTTGTACAGCACACTCAAAGAGCAACCAGCCCAGACTGAAACAGGATAGGGAACTTTCAGAGCAATGCTTCCAAGACTAGAAATGACAAATTAACCTCTATGAATTTCTGTGCCTTCCTGTATCAAGAAGAGTTTATAGTTCTAGTGGGATTATGTTAGTTACATAGAAAACTAAACCAGATATGAGGTCATTTTTTCATTCCAAAGAATAACAAAACTACTAAGAAAGTGTCTTAGTCTGTTTGGGCTGCTATAACAAAATACCCCAGATTGGGAAGCTTATAAACAATGTAAACGAAACCTGAGATCAGAGTGCCAGCATGGTCAGGTGAGCATTCTCAACTGTGTTGCAGACTTCTCATTGTATCTTTATATGATGGAAGCAGCTAGGGAGCTGTCTCTCCCCACACATGAGGGCTCTAACCTCATGATTTTATCACCACAGATTCCATGTACTAATATCACCTTTGGGGACTAAGAATTTTAGGGGGACCCAACCATTCAGTCCATAGCAAAACAAACAAAAAAACACAATATACTGTATAGTTCATTTGGTTATGCATAATATTTATATAGCCATAGTGTAAATAGTACATACTGACTTATCCATATATTAGGGAATAGGAGGAAAAGACATGTCTGTGTATGAAGGTAGGGAGACTTTGATAACTAAATTTCCATATTTAATATTAGACATTGATAGATAATGCTAAAAAGACAAGAACCAAGAAAAAACAAACAAACATGTTATTTAAAAATATTCAGATCATAACAGAAGAAATAACTCTGGGGACAGGAAGTCCCTCATCAAGAGTGATGAGGGCAATGGGGCCTCCCCGGTGGCGCAGCGGTTGAGCGCTGTGTTGCGAAGCTGCCCGCAGCCTCTGCGACGGGGGTTCGATCCCCGGCTGCTCCCCGGCCACCGGAGGTGGGTCCCGCATGGTGTGCAGACCTCTCCTGCCACCCGCTGCTCCCCTCAGCAGTGTATTTCGTCAGTCTGTCTGTTCTGCTCCCCGCTCTGGCTCTGGTGAATTCTCTCACCCTTCCGCGCTTCTGGCTGTACCCAGTGCTTGTATAAATAAATGAATAAATCTTTATAAATAAATAAATAAATAAATAAAACATCCACGATTAACTCTTACCCAGTGAACAGCCCTCAACATTCACGCTTATTCAAATCCTTCTGATGCTAGATCTTCAGTAACAACTCATTGGATTCTGGAATCAGACATACATAAGTTCCAATTCTGTGTTATGAAATCTCTAAGAACAGAGAAGGCTATTGTTTTTAAGGAGGCAGGTCAAGGAAAATGAGTAACATCTGGTAGTTTGTTGATTCAGTCCCCTTAGTTGAAAACACTTTCTCACTTGCTTACTTGTTTGCTTAATGTTTTATATATGAGTATTTCCATAAATAAATTAGGAAAAAATCTGTCCCTTTACATTCCAAAAGTGGCGAAGAAAATTACAATTAGATTTCTGCATTGATGTGCTATTTCCTCTGTGGAGAAAGTAATAATAATAATTTTAAAAAAAGGGTAGGACTCTTTCGCTAGTTAGAATAGTGATCTATAACTTCCCACAGAAGTATGACTCTGCACTGAAAAAAAAAAAACCAATAAAAAGCTTTCATCCTCCACTCAATCATCAAAGGACTAATGACAGCTGTGCAGTTGAAGACCCTCAGGACAATCTGAAGATTCCCATCCACAGACAGAATACTAGAGGAAATGTGGCTAATATCAGCATACTTGGGGGTATTTTATTTGATAGAGAATATATAGTAATAAAGTTCTTAATTGAATGCTTTAAGTGAAAATGAAATATGTACCTTCTTGAAGATTCCCTGATGTAATTGATTTTTTGCTTAACCTTAGTTCTGATCACATCAGATAAGAGGATATTTGTTGTGCTGTTTACTCCTCAATTTCCCATTGTGTTGCCTCATCCCATCTCATGGACACACACACAATGCCACACACTCACACATTCTTATGTACTCAGTAAATTATTATTTTTAATTTAATTTTTAAAAAAATTTAAATGTAGTACTTTTTTCTTACATCATTGTTAATTTTTGGACAATGTATGATTTCTCCCTTCAGTTGTGGTCACCATAGTTCTCCCACCACCAAAGCACCCATAGTCCATCACTATATTCCCTTGTGCCCTTCATCCCCTTGTTTTCACCCCTCCCCTAGATCTACCCCTACACCCTCATATACCTCATATCTATGGTCAATTTCAAGGTTTTTCTTTGGTCCTTTCTTTGGTTTGTCTATATTCCACATATACGTGAAAATATCCTTTTTAATTGTTTAAGAAATCATTTTAAAAATTTTAAAGAAATCATCTTTCTCCTTCTGACTTATTTTGCTTAGTATCAATCCTTCCAGCTCCATCCATGTTGCCACAAATGGCATGAGGTTATCTTATTTGATTCTGGTACAAAGACTCACTCCCCTTGAGAAGCTCCCCATAACCATAGTTCCAGACTCTCACAAGATCCCAGGCAATGACAAAAATATGAGACTTCAATTGCAGCCCTGACATTGTGTATATGTACCACATCTTCTTGATCTATGCATCATCTGTTTGGGGGCATTTAAGTTGTTTCCATAGCTGTTTCCATTTAAGTTGTTTCCATTTAAGTTGTTTCCATATTGTAAATAGTGCTGGCAGTAAGTTATTAACCTAGATGCTTACATGCTTTCTTTTTCCATATTTTAGGAAAACTTGCTCTACCTATTGCACTGTGAAGTTCCTCCTAGACTCTGCAATTGGGCTGTGCCAGCCTCAACCTAGTTACGCCAATTTAGTTATCTAGTTGTAGATCTTAATTTTTCCAAGTCTTCCTTCTTGTTTGAAGATATTATACTAGTGTTGACCTCTGGAGTATCACAGAAAATGACTTCCAGCCCTTCAAACTCTTGAATACTGTAAAGCTCCTATCCACAAATTTTTTCAGATCTATTTCATGTGCTACTTCACTACAGAAAAGCTGTATTTAACTTGGCTTTCTCTCAAGGAATGTTGCTACTGGATTCATTTTAGAAAAAAAAACTCAGAATATCATGGGATTTGTACTTCAACTGCAGCAGTTTTCAATCTTTGGTATGCATAAGAATTTCTGGAGAGGGGGGATCAAAATGCATATTTCTGGGCACCATCTTCCCACCTCAAGAGATATGCTGAGAAAAGAAAGCAAACATTGTACAAAAATGAATAATGATGTAAAATATATCTAAATAAATAAAGTTTAAAAAAACAAAGTGAAATGGAAAAAAAAGGGAGATATGGATCAGTAGGCCTAGGGTAGCATTTCGGAAGTGAATCATGTGATTCTGATATCAGGGTGCTATGGTCCACATTTTAAAATACCATGCTTATTAGCTTGTCTACTCTAGTAATTGGAACACAAATTTTCATTTCATTGCTTTGAAGAATATATATCTAGAAGTCTGCTTTTTCCCCTCATGGTATTAAATGCAAAGAGAAAGAAATCAAGAGCTAAACAGTTGTCACTGTTCCTTTAAAGAGCATCATTATTTTGAAAATGAAATGTTTGCTTGCTTCCCTCACAAAGAAAAAGTTCTGCTCGCCGTGGGAGTAAAAGGTGTTATGATTGCAAAATTTTTGTTCACCAGACAAATTCCAGTCCTTTCATATGGCTTTAGACAATACTCTCTTAACTGTACAGCACTTCAAAATCCTGAGGAGGTGGTTTCAGTGTGGGCTAATGCCAGTTATTTAGAGAACATGCAAACAGAATCAAAAATTAAAGTTTCTCAAGGGGACAGAACAGTGGCCTCCCCAGTAATAAGACTTGCACTTATGGAGTCACTGAGTCATCCCGGAATACTAACTGTAAACCTCTTTTAAAGGTGTGAGAAGTGAAGTTCTTCAGGTCCAAAGACTGGAATGCACTTCACACCCCTTGGGAAGCTCCCCATAACCCTAGTTCCAGACTCTCATAAGATCCCAGGCAATGACAAAAATATGAGACTTAAATTGTAGCCCTGACATTTTACTGGATATTAGACCTTAGGCAAGTTATTTCACTGTTCTGAGCTTATAAAATTAAGATGGCAATATTTACTTCATCAGACAGTTGTGAAAATTTAGTTTATGAAAATAGATAGCATGGCACCTGGAAGTAAACTAGTACAACATTCTTTTTTTTTTCATTCCTACTTGGTAATTTGGTTTGGAGTCAGTGCCACACCAATCTCTCAATGGCAGTGAATCTCTCCAACCACCTCTTTGCTCAGGGTACCAACCTTTTAGAATGGACTCTGTGTGACATTTAACATGGTTGATTTTATGGGATAGCAGTTAAGAATAGTTTTTGTGTGACTGTCAGTTAAAAGTGTGACAGAGTAGCAAGCAGGTAATGCATTTTAAAGGCAACTTGAGGATACTTCTCATTTCTTTTAAAATCCCATTTTATTCTATTTATTTTCATAGAGGGAGTAGGATCAAAACAGTGGTGGGAAGAGCACAAGGGACCATGGCGATAGTTCATGGGTGAATGGGTGGTAGGAATTTCACGGGGACTATAACTGAGATGAAAATGCATAAATTGTACAAAAATGAAAAGTGGTGAAAAAATGTATAACATAAAATAATAATTAAAAATGTTTTATTTTCATAGTATTTTAATGAAGTTTAAAAATATAGTAAAAATATAGTAAAATCTGGATTTACCTAACAGACCAATTAAGGCAAATGCTCTCAAGGTTATATAATTTTCAAAAATCTGATGAATGCTATGAATTATTTCTCTTTCCTCTGAAGAAAAACATACACACTCATCAAATTTTGCATTGTTTTTATGTAGAGTCACACATTCCCCATAGATCACCAATGAAACCCAGGCTAAGAAGTCCTGATGTGAGTACCATCACACACTTATCACTCTTTCTATAGTAAACTGAGCAACTCCAAACCCTGAAAACAACATGGGAACTTCACTATGAAGACTGTTAAAACCCAACAGAAAACTTGTATATGCTTCTTTAACAGACACTTGGATTCTCAGAAGGACTACATACAGCATTTGTCTGTTCGATGATGAGGTTGCCATGGTAAGATGAATAGGAACTCAATTTTATAGTTTAGTGAATATGTTTTCCAGCTTCTATAAATCAGGCAGAGATGGAAGGCAGGGTGAGGAGAACAGTCCAAGGAAAATTAAGCTTTCTTGAAGGCTTCATTCAAATGTTAAGGGTCATGTTATCTACATTACTCCAGTCATACTGCAACTATTCTGGAAAATGCTTCTGTACCACTGTCACGCACTGCTTCACTCCCACCTCCTGATTCTGTATTTTCAAATGGGGATTTCAGAATATCAACTTGCCAACAGAGAGACCTGATTTTCAGGTGACAAGCAGCTGGGGGAGGCAAGGATGAAACAGGCTACATATAGTAAATAACAGGAATTAGACATCAGGAAAAATATGGTAAACTATGTTCAATTAACTTTTATTATATTTTTTAAAAAAGTTTTTAGGGTAGGAATAGCATGGTTATTCACAATCCATCTGTGTCTTACAGAAATTATGTTTTAAGGGTCAGAACACAGTCATGCAGATATAAAGGTAACAATGTTGGCCTTCCCCTAACAAAATGTGAATACAGAGTTGCTCCTCCATAAAAATCATCCCCATTCCTTCGATCCTTGTGATTAAAGATGTGCTCTTGAGAGAATGTTGGTCAAATTGAGTGCAAGGTGTGGTCAAAAAGCAAAGACATATGTGGTTCACATATGGTTTATATGCAAGCCCCTGACTTCATTAGCCCAAATCATTGTCCTCAGTATATCCACCTGACGAATCCTCAAATGCAAACATAGGATCTGTTACTATTTCTAAAGAGGGATGATATCCATCCAGAAAGAAAATTAAGGTCAATGGTAACTGAAAAGAAAATGAGTCATCTGAAAATTAATTGATAATGAATTGAAATGTGCATGAAAAAGAAAAATTGACAGAGCATCTTAGAACTGAAGAAAATAGGATTCATTCCGTTCTAATAATCAGCTAATTCAGGGAAGTAGCTCTCCCCTTAGTGTATACAGCAAATAAAAACATCTAAATGTAAGTTCAGCAATGAAACCAAATGAAAACACCCAAATGATGGTTATGTCATCTATTCATAACAAGACTTAAAGAATATATATAAACTCATCCACCAACAAGAGAGGCTAGGGTTTCAAGTTCTCAGGGTTTGGTCCTGCATTTTCTGCTCTTTGCTGGCTATATTCTCTTCCTAAAAGACCTCATATAGCCCAACAGCTTTAAATACCATCCATACACCAATTATTTTCAAATTTATTTCTCCAGTACTAACTTCCCCCAATCTTTATGTTCAACTGAGCATTTAATTGCAATTTTCAAGGTAATAAACAAGAAAACAACTAAAATACATATAGAAAAGGAAATGAGGAGGGATCAAATAGTACAATAAATGAAAACCAATCAAACACAAAAAAGCAATATTGGAGGATATAAGAAAAAATTATATAAGCAATATAGAAAACAAATAACAAAATGGCAGGTCTTATTCAATAATTAATTTTAAATGTACATGAGTATAACTCACTGAGGCAGATTGACAATATGAATTTTAAAAATGATTCTTCTATATGTGATTTAAAAGATTCACTTTAGATCCAAAGAAAAAAGTATGCTAAAAGTAAAAAGATGAAAAAAATATATATTCCATTGAAACAGTAAACAGAGCTTTAGTGGCTATACTAATAGCAGAAAAAATACATACTTAATGTCAAAAGGTTTTTATGGGACACAAACAAGTGACATTATATATTGATTAAAGGGTCACTTCATCATGAAAACATAACAATTATAAATATTTATGCACAAAAAAGTGCCCCCAAGTACATGAAATAATTACCAACAATGCCAACAATAATAGTTTGATACTTAATATTCTACTTTGAATAACAGCTAGAACATCTAATAGAATACGAATAAGGAAATATTGGACTTAAACACAGTGTAAATCAAATATACCAAATAGATATATACAACACTCTACCCAACAACTCCAAAATACACATCTTTCTAATGTGTACATGGAATGTTCTTCAAGACACACCATATGTTAGGCTTGATAAATTAAAAAAGATAGGAGTCATACAAATCATAGGGATCATACAATAATACATTCTGACCACAATGGAATGACACCAGAAGTCAATAACAGAAGAGAAACTGGAAAATTTACCTAAAAATTAGGAAATTCAACAATACATTCTTAAACAACCAGCGGGCTAAAGAGAAAAATCTTAAGGGAAATTAGAAAATACTCTGAAACAAATGCAAATGTAAACACAGCAAACCAAAACTTATGGGAGACAGAGAAAGCAGTGCTCAGAGGGAAATACAAAGTTCTAAATGCATACATAAAGATAGGAGACATATCTCAAACAATGATCTAACTTTATGCCCAAAGGAATTAGAAAAAGAAAATTCAAAGATAGCAGAATAAAGAAATAATAAAGGCTAGAACAGAGGTCAATGAAATACAATGGAATAGAAAATAAAAGGATCAATAACATGAAAAATTTTTTATTGAAAAGATCAACAAAAAAGATCAACAAAATTAACAAATCTGTACCTAGACTAGAAAAAAAAGGGAGAAGATCCAAATGAAAATCAGAAAAACAAGGGACATTATTCAAAAAATTATTCCTTACAGAAATAAAAAGGATTGAAGTGAATATGCACAATTTTATGTCAAGAAATTATCAAGCTACTCAATTAACCTAAGTGCCCGATTGAGCAGCATACACACTAAATTATCTCAAGATGAAATATAAAATATGAACTGACCTACAACAAGAAAGGAAACTGAACCATAATCAAAAACCTTTCAACAAAGAAAAGTCCAGGACCAGATTATTTCATTAGTTAATGCTATACTTAATCTAGAAAACTTAAATAAGGGACCAGGAAAATGAATAACTATAAGAAAGTGAAAATCAAAATCAACAAAAAACTATGAACCAGAGACACTCTATGGGGGGTGAGGGGTGGGGAAAGGAGGGACTGGGGTCAAAATAAGGGGGTTGCAATTGTATGGGGAATATAAAAATAAAATTTATTATCAAAAAAACGAAGAGTTAACAGGATCAGTATCCTCTTTACTAAAGCATCACTGACCATTCAGTTGCAAGAATATACAAATTTCCTTTCTGTCATGTATTCCAATTCCAAGAGTCCTCTTCTCTCACATCCTTAAATAACTGATATATTTTTATCCTCAAATCTCAGCTTAATTATTTCTCCTTCGTAGAGGCTTTCCAAAACCATGTTAACAGTTCCCCTCTTATTTTCTTTATCATAGCACACTGTTCATTTAAGAACCCTAATCCTGATATTAATCTTTATTTGTTTACCTTTTGAACTTCTATTTCCCTTCACATGAAACTAAAGTGCCATAAGCATAGAAATCTTGTATCTTATTTCCAGTTCCATAGAGCCTTGCAAGGCACCTGACACAAAATAGGCACTCAGCAAATTTTGTTGAGTTAACAAAAAAGGAAACAAAACACTTTATATAAGACCTTACATATGAATCAGAAATAACTAGGTTTTAAAGTTAATACTTTAGCAAACTAACTAATAATATATATTCATCTCTGATCTGCTCCATTTCACCTTCCTCCAAAATTTAAACATACAGATCATTAAATATACTCCCAGAAATTCAGGATGATGATTTTTTTTTCTGACTGTATCTAAATAGTAGCCTTTGGCATTCTTCTTTTTTTTTTTTAAGATTTATTTATTTATTTATTTATTTATTTATTTATGCAAGCACTGGGTACAGTCAGAGACATGGGAGGGTGAGAGAATTCACCAGAGCCAGAGCGGAGAGTAGAACAGGCAGAGTGACGAAGTACACTGCTGAGGGGAGCAGCGGGCGGCAGGAGAGGTCTGCGCGCCATGTGGGACCCTCCTCCGGTGGCCGGGGAGCAGCTGGGGATCGAACCAGCGCTGCAGAGGCTGCAGGCAGCTTCGCAACCCAGCGCTCAACCACTGCGCCACCGGGGAGGCCCTGGCATTATTCTTTAGATAAAGAAATATCACATCCCCTTTATGGAAGCTCTAAAAGGCCAAACTACTTATGCTTTACTTGAACATAAAGTTATGATGATAAATAAAAGTTATTCTAGATACTATTAACAATTAACAAAAAACATGTATCCCTATTCCCTGAAAGGAGATAATGAAATATTAAGACACTGCCTTAGAGTTACTTATTGGCATGTCAACTTAGAAAACAGTGTGTTTTCTCATTCCACTGTCTCAAAAGAGACACAGACCATACTGAAATAAGAAAGAATGCTCATAGCTTCACCTCAGCCACATTTTCAAGGTGATTTGCCTGGTTTTTTTTTTTTTTTTTTAAAAAACCCACTTTTTAAAATTTCTAAATTTGGTAACCACAATTATCTAATGGTCAGATTTTCTGGACAAATATTTTACAATCCCACAAACTCTCATCATAAAAATGACACCAAAATTTAGTTGAGGCACTTGTTCTACTATGAAACCCCTAAAAGCTAAATCTCTATCCAATTCTACCTTTTACAACAAGAGCCATTAAATATTATCAGCAGTTAGCATCCATTCACATAACTAGCAATATTCACCTTTAAAAAAAATGTATCATTTTACCTAGTGTGCACTGAATGCTTATACTGGGCCAGGTCTTTCTAGTTATTTATAATTTTTATTGCATGTAACTCTAAAGCTAGGTGCTACCATGATGCTCACTCTACCACTGAAGAAATAAAGGCTCAGGAATGTTAGATAACATGGATAATGACTCACCGATAATTAATGGGAAAGCCATAAGTTGAAGCCAAGTAGTCGGACTACAAGGTTAGAGCTATTAACAGTTATGCTAAAATGCCCAAGAGAAAAATATACCTAGAGAAAAAGAAACTATATTGAAGATGCAATCTAAAGACTCATTTATCTTTATGGAAATCTCAAACTTTACAAGTTCATTGAACCAACATCCTTGACTCTTTGAGTTACTACTATGTGAAATCTAAAATCATCAAACCATCTAACAGAGTAGAATGATTCTTATCAGGGTCTGAGGGGTTGAAGAAACAGGCATGTGTTGGTTAAGGAGAACAAATTTCTGGTTATAAGAAAATAAGTTTTGGAGCTCTAAATAATAGCATGGTGATTACAGTTAATAATACTGCACTGTATACCTGAAAGTTGCTAAGGGAATATATCTTAAATGTTCTCATCAGGGTAAAAGTGACTATGTGAAGTAACAGAAGTGTTAACTTACCTCTACTATGGTAAACACTTTACAATGTGTATGTGTATCAAATCATCACATTGTATGCCTTAAACTTACACAATTCTATATGTTAACTATATCTTAATAAATCTGGAGGGTGGAAAGAGAAAATGATTGAAGAGATGAGTCTGTAGATAAAGATTTTAAAAAACCTCCTCACTAAGGATCTGATTTTAATTGGATTAGTCTGTAAAGCAATTTATTCTCCAGGACATTGTTGAAAACAATAGAACAATCAGTCTGGATTTAGTGGAGCTTAACAGCTGGATGTGCTCAGGGAAAGAGACAAAGAAAGGCCTGATGAAACAACCATTATTTCAGAGTGTCTGTGCATGTGCCCAAGGTTGCATCCTCCAAGGAGTCTCACAGGCTTTATACTATGGGTTGGAAATATGTTTTATTAAAATTATCTAGTTAACCATAAGCAAATAAGCATGTAAGTATTAACAAGCCTCCATGGAGGGGGGCAGAATGTGGACCAGCAACCAGAGATGCTAAAATATATTACCTGAAATGTCCCATTTCCAACAGGAAATTACAAGACATGCAAAGAAACAGTAAAGCCTGATGTATATTTGGGGGGAAAGAAACAGTCTGAGTGGACAGATATCAGTGTTAATGAGCAAAGATCTCAAAGTAATTATTGCAAATATTTTCAAAACACAAATAGATATATAAAGGAAGATATGACAATGCCTCATCAACTAGAGACTGTCAATAAAAAGATAAAAACCATAAAAAATAACTAATGGAAATTCTAGAGCTGAAAGTATGAAAAATGAAAGGAAAATTTTACTAGAATGGCTCAATTTATTTTTTATATTTAATAATCTGAAAACAAATTATTTTATTTTATTTTTTAATTTTTTTCTTTTAACATTTATCATTTTTCAAAATTTTTAGACATTATTTGCTTCCCCCCACCCCCTCAGATTGAGTCCCTATAGAATTTCCTTCCCCAAGGCACCCGTGCACCATCACCACAGTCCCCTGTGCTCCTCCCTCCCTCCCTCTGATCCCTCTCCCTCCTCCTCCCCTGCAGTATGTCTCTGGCTTATAATTATCTGTTTTTGCTTTGTTGTGTCCTGTACTGTTACTACTTTTTTTTTTACACTGATGTCTTATTTGGTTCCCCTATATTCCTGTTATAAGTGAAACCATCCGATATTTTTCTTTTTCCTTCTGGCTTACTTCACTGAGCATAATTCCTTCTAGCTCCATCCACGTCACTGCAAATAGCATGAGTTTATCTTTCTTGATTGCTGAATAATATTCCATTGTGCATATATACCACATCTTCTTGATCTAGTCATCTATTTGGGGGCATTTGGGTTGTTTCCAGGTTTTACTTATTGTAAATAGTGCTGCAATAAACATAGGGGTACAGGTGCTCTTTAGAATCACTGTTTTTGTGTTCTTTGGGTAGATCCCTAGTAGTGGAATTGCCAGATCATATGGTAGCACCATAGAATGGCTGAATTTAAATTAGCAGAAGAAATAATCAGAAAACTTGAATATAAGCCAATAGGTATTATGCAATTCAAATACAGAACGTAGAAAAGAAAATGAAGAGAGCCTCAGGGAAACATGGAACTGTATAGAGTACACCATGCAGAGAGAAAAGAGCAGAAATTTTTTTTTTAAAATAATGGCTAAATGTTTTCATGTTTGATTGAAAAAAATTTACGAAAAAAATAAATAAATATAAAAATAAATTTTACCTACAAACAAAGGCACAAAAAGACACATTATAGTAAAAATGCTAAGAACTGATAGACATGTAGAGACTTATGAAAGGAGCAAGAGGAAAACAAAATGTCACTTATAAGAAAACCTTAATAAGATTAGTAGCTGGCTTGTCATTAGAAACAATGGAGACCAGAAAGCAGGAGGGGCAGGGGGATATATTCAAAATGTCAACAAAAAACTGTCAACCTAGAATCCTATATCCCTCAAAACTATCTTTGAATAATAAATGTGAAATAGAAACATTCTTCGATAAACAAACTGAATTTGTTAGCAGAACACCTGAAAAGAAATACTAGACTGAGCAAGTGACCCCAGACAGTATTTCAAGTCTACAAACTTGAATTTATGTTAAGCAAAGAAACATTATAATCGTGCTATTATAAAAGACAGTATATGTGCCTATTTCTTTCCTTTCTACTCTTAACCAATTTTAAAAAGCAATTTTACAAAACTATATATATTATGCTATTGGAACTATACATATAGAAATGTAACATATTTGCCAGTAACAACACAAAGGAGGTGGTAAGGAGCAAAGCTATATCAAATGAAGGAAATGACTCTGAATAGTAACATGGATCAACAGGAATAAATAAACCAGAAATGAGAAATAAGAAGATTAATGTAGTAAAAGCTATAAAAATATCCAGGTGCACTCTGGTCCTATTGCTGTCAGATATAAAATTGTACATGGTAGCAATTATAACACTATGTTGTCATGTTTTTAACTTATAATACATATAAAAATATCACCAAAGGGCCTCCCCTAGTGGCGCAGAGGTTGAGCGCTGGGCTGTGAAGCTGCCCACAGCCTCTGCCGTGCCAGTTCGATCCCATGCCGCTGGCGAGGGTCCCACATGGCGCGCAGACCTCTCCTGCCGCCTGCTGCTCCCCTCAGCAGTGTACTTCGTCAGTCTACCTGTTCTGCTCCCCACTCTGGCTCTGGTGAATTCTCTCACCCTCCCGCACTTCTGACTGTACCCAGTGCTTGTATAAATAAATTAATTAATTAAATAAAATAAATAAATAAATCTTTTTTTAAAAAAATCACCAAAGGGCCTCCCTAGTGGTGCAAGGGTTAAACTCTCAGTGCTATCAGCTATCGCCAACCACTGTGCCATGAGTTCGATCCCCGGCCAGGGAGCTAACCCAAATGGCACAGCAGACCTCTCCTGTCTCGCCACTGCTCAGCAATGTATTTCACTAGATACACCTGTTCTGCTCCTCACTCTCTCTCTGGTGAATCCTTTTGCCCATCCCCCTTCCATACCTCTGGCTTACACCCCAGTTCTTGTATGCATAAATAAATAAAATAAATCTTTTTTTTAAATAAAAAGAATGAAATACCATTCACAGGCATAGAGTTGTTTCTGGAGACTAGTTGTTTATTGTCTTTCATTAACTATGATTTAAAACTAAATTTAGCAATAATTATTTCTAAAATAATGCGTAAAAGGGATATAATATAACTTAGTCCAGAAAAATGACAAATTTTATGGTGATTTTTTTCTTTAAATCAGAAATGTTGGTTTACTGAATTTAATACAATATATTTTCATTGGTATAATGTTTCACATTATAAAACCAGAGAGAAATAAAAACAAAACATTAAGGAAAAAATTGCCCAATATGTCCTTTAAAAGAAACTCATTTCAAATAAAGGAATATATGCAGGTTGGAAGTCAGAGCATGTAAAATGATAGGACATGCAAACATTAAACAAAGGAAAGAAACACTATATTAATATCAAATACAGTGGACAAAAGCAATGAAAATTATCAGAGCATATTACATAATGAAAAAAATATCAATCCACCAACACAGGCATAAAACAATCCCTGTTTATGACCCAAATAATAGACCTGCAAAATATGTGAAGCAAATGCTAACAAAAATGAAAGGAAAAATAGACATATCAATACTTTTAATTGAAGATTTCAACACATCTCTCTCAAAAATTGGAAACAACTAGACAGAAAATCAGCAAGGAATTAGGAGAATTCAACACCATCAACCAACAAGGTCTAATTGACACTCCAGTCAACAGCAGAAGATAAATTCTTTTCACATGACGTGGAATTTACACCAAGGTAGACAACATCCTATACCAAAACCAAACCTGAATAAAATGTTTAAAATGAAATGCAGAGTATGTTACCCAACCACTCTGAAGTCAAACTAGAAATCAGCAACAGAAAGATAAAAGGAAAATCTTAAAACTCTTGGAAACAAATCAGCATACTTCTAAATAATCCTTATGTCAAAGAATAAGCCCCAAAGGAAATAAAAATACATTGAATTGAATTGAATGAAAATGAAAATAAACATATCAAACTTTCAGGGATACAACTAAAATACTGACAGAAATTTATGGCATTAAATGTTTATATTGGAAAGAGAAAGTCTCAAATCAATAAACTAAAGTTCTAACTTAACAAACCAGAACCAAAATAAACCCAAAGCAAATAGAAGGAAATAAAGAATGAAAATCAATGCAATTGAAAACAGAGAAAACTAATGAAACAAATAGTTGACTCTTTCAAAAGATCGATAAAATTGTCTAAACTCTAGCAAAACTGACAAGGAAAAAAAGAGAAGACACCTCACCAAAGAGTATATATGGATAAATAAGCACAAGAAAAGATATTCAAAATCATTAGCAATCAGTGAAATACAAATTAAAGCCATAATGAGATATTACCTACACACCTATGAGTATACTAAAAACATTAAGTTGTACATTTTAAATGACTGAATTTTATGGTATGTGAATTATCACAAAAAGGCTATTAAAAGTGAAATAAAGTAAAATCTTCTCCAAAGGCATGATAATTCCCAATGCTGGCGAGGATAAATCGAAACTAGATCTCTTATCCTTTGCTATTGGAAATGCAAAATGCAACAGCTACTCTGCCAAATAGTAGAAGGTTTCTTTCTTTAAAAAAAAAAAAAAAACCCATACCACCCAGTAATCGGATTCTTTAGCATTTATCTCAGAGAAGTGAGATACATGATTTTTACAGCACATTTATCTGTAATTGTCCAAAAATTGAAAAAGAACAATTTCTCTCAATCATTGACATAAACAGTGATATTCATACCTTTCAATATTACTCAGCAATAAAAAGAAATCAAGTATTGATAAATGCAACAACTTATATACACTTCAAGGGAATTATATTCTGAGTGTAAAAAAGCCAAAATAAAATGTCACATACAATTACAATTATCCAAAATTCTCAAAATGACAAAATTACAGAGATGAGGAACAGATTAGCGATTACCAGAGTTTAGATATACTATGGGAAATAGAAGTGGGTGTAGCTATAAAGAGGTACCATAATATGTTGCTAGAATAGTTCTGTATCTTAATTGTGGTTGTGGTCACATAAATGTACACATGTGATAAAAATGCCATGTAGGTATACATACACATTATATCAATGTCAATTTTCTGGCTTTTATATTTTCCTGTAGTTGTATAAGATATAACCATTGGAAGAAACTGGATCAAAGTTATACAGGTCTCTCTGTACTAATTCTGAATCTTCCTGGGAGTCTTTAATTGTTTCAAAATAAAAAGTAGAGTCCCTGGTATCAAATCTGCCTGGTTAAAACATCCTGTTTCCCCAATTCAGACACATCTTCTTCTCTCCATTTGTCCACTCACTCCCAGTGAGGCTTAAGCACAGTCACTACAAAATCTGGTATCCCTGTGACCCATTGCTAATACTACTACTAGCTATAGTTTCCTAAAATCCCACTGCCTACCAGATGTCTTATGTACATTAACTTATTTCATTCTCACTAGAACATTCAATGGGAGGTACTAGTTTATTCCTGTTTTACAAATAAGGAAACACAATCATGAAGAACAAGTTCCTTGCACAAGGACACTTACCAGATTGATGGCAGAGCTGGGATTCAAATCCAAGTCCTAAGACTATAATCTCTATGCTGTCACCAAAAAGTTCCCTAATGCTCACATGTGTCCATGTTTCTTCTCAAGTTGCAGCTCTCCTCACCTATTCAATTCTCAACCTACAACATTAGTTCCTACCACTCCTCTTGTTCTGGCCAGTCCCTTGATTCCAAGTCTCATCCTGGAGGCCATCCATGGAAAGACAATATGATTTATGAATGTAATCCCCTCAATAAATGGCATTTTATTATTGCTATTTTACAATTTATCTTACTTGTTAATGCCATCCTACAAAGTAGGTGCTATAATTTCCCATGTATCAGATGAAGAAACTGAAGCTCAGAACAATTAAGGAACTTGCCCAAGGTCACAGAATCAACAAGTGGTAAAGGCAATATTCGCACATAAACGTTGACTACAGGCTCATGCTATTTCCAGTATAAGTGAATCGTAACCAGGACCTTGCATGAGAATCACCTGTAGAAACTTTTTCAGAGTGTATCTTTCTGGGCTTACCACCAGAAATTCTCAGTTGTAGGTCTAGATAGAGGTCCAGTACTTTGAAAAAGCTCCTCAATTAGTGCTGATGTGAAGAAACACTACATTAAAAGATCATAATTCCTGCTATTTCATTCAGTAACCAACCTTCCAAAATGTATTACCATCTAATCCATAATTGCCCATCTTCCCCACAGAAATGTCATAAAAGACTGTCAGATTCTCTGCTGAAATCTGGACACAACGCAGATAAATCGTGTTTAAGTAGTATTTCTAGAGCCCTCAAAGGTGTCAATTAAAAATAAAAGGATTCCAGTCAAAAAATGGGCAGAAGAGGGGCCTCCCCTGGTGGCACAGCGGTTGAGCACTGGGCTGCGAAGCTATCTGCAGCCTCTGCAGTGCTGGTTCGATCCCCAGCTGCTGGTGAGGGTCCCACATGGCGCAACAGACCTCTCCTGTCATGCCCGCTGCTCCCCTCAGCAGTGTATTTCATCACTCTGCCTGTTCTTCTCCCCACTCTGGCTCTGGTGAATTCTCTCACCCTCCCGCACTTCTGACTGTACCCAGTGCTTGTATAAATAAATAAATAAATCTTTAAAAAAAAATTAACTGACTTCTTTAAAAAAAAAAAAAATGGGCAGAAGTGCTAAAAAGAAACTTCTCCGAAGAGGAAATGCAAATGGCCAACAGGCATAAGAAAAAATGTTCAACATCACTTGTAATCAGGGATATGCAAATCAAAACTATGAGATACCATCTTACACCAGTGAGAATGGCACATATTAAAAAAAAAAAAAACAGCAACAACAAACGTTGGCGAAGATGTGGAGAAAAAGGAACTCTCCTGCATTGCTGGTGGGAGTGCAAACTGTTCCAACCACTATGGAAAGCTGTGTGGAGATTCCTCAGACTACTAAAGATAGAGCTTCCATATGATCCAGCAATTCCACTCCTAGGTATTTACCCAAAGGACACAGAAACATCAATTCCAAAGAGCACCTGCACCCCTATGTTTATAGCAGCACTATTTATAATAGCTAAGCTTTGGAAACAACCCAAATGCCCAAAACTAGATGACTGGATCAAGAAGATGTGGTACATATACACCATGGAATATTACTCAGCAATCAAAGAAGATAAACTCATGCAATTTGCAGCAACATGGATGGCGCTGGAAGGGATCATGCTCAGCGAAATAAGCCAGAAAGAAAAAGGAAAATACCGGATGGTCTCACTCATAGCAGGAATCTAGAAAACCTAAATAAGGGACCAGGAAAATGAATAACTATAAGAAAGTAAAAATCAAAATCAACAAAAAACTATGAACCAGAGACACACTATGGGGGGAGGTGGGGAAAGGAGGGGTTGGGGTCAAAATAAGGGGGGTGCAATTGTATGGGGAATGTAAAAATAAAAAAAAAAAGGATTCCATGACTAAATAAGTTTGGGAAACCCAAGATATTTCCCTCTGAGAGTTTCACAATCCTATCAAAGTCACTGAAAATCACTCCAACTAAAGAAAAAACACTTAATTTTGTTTACCACAGTTTTTATAACTTATTGGACACAGGACTCTTTTATTATAGTGGAAAGTCAATCCATGGAACACAGAAATATTGGAATGCAGAGTTCCCCTTATCTAATAACCCTGTTTAGGCACCTTATCACAGAACTAAAAGACGTTTTTATGTTGTGACTTATTTCACAACTACTTGAATTCTCCTTAAACATGCTCCCTCTCCCAGTCTTCCCTTTATCCATAAATGGCATGAAAATAAAAAGCTTGCACATCCTTATTCATCCTTTTCCCTCTTTCCATACAAATAATCCATCAAAAGGACCTCAAGATTCTACCTACACATTTATATGCTGAATTTTTCTACTTCTCTCCATTTCCTCCTCTGTAACTCTAGACCAAAACATCACCACTTGCTTCAAAAGTTTCCTAACTTTTCTCCCCGTCTCTACTCCTTCCCCTCTACAATCTATTTTCCAGAAACTAACATTCAAATCATGTCACTATCTAAAGTCAGAAAGGAGTTTTTATTAGTTTTTCAAACTATCTTCCATGCCTTTCCCATAGCTACAAGGTCCTCATAATTGTTTCCTGCATAACCTCTCATCACCTTACTCATTCTGTTCTAGTTACCCGAGCTTTTGTTCCAGAAAATTGAATCATATGAAAAGTCCATTTTTGTAGGTCCCTTAACTTTACTCACATGTCTGTAAATAGTTCTTTCATTAAACTTTCTTCCCTCAATTACTCTGAATGTGGCGTCCATTTCCTGTTAGGACTCTGATAACTGTTTTTTTAATATTCTATTCTAAAACAGTACCTAGAATAGAAGTCGAGTTGAGTTTATAGTTCACAGAATCTACCACTCCCTTTTAAAAATCAGAACAATATCTGTACCTCCCCTAGTCCATTTCCATGATCCTTAGAGATCTCTTATCAGCAGACCTATAATCGCCTCTGTGATCAGTCCCCTGACATATAAACTGTCTTGGCCAAGAGACTCGAGGTCACAAACTTTTTTTTTTAATTCTCTCACTTATTATGCTTAGTTCTAACTTTCCTGATACAATAGAAGCTATACAAATTTTGAAAAATACTTCTTTTCTCTTACAACTTTATCAGTCCTACCAACCAGATTCTTGCCTTTACTGGCCCTTTGAGCAACTCCGTAGAAATCCCTAAGACTCTGGAAAACAGTCTGAAAATTGTTTTACTGTACTATGCTGCCTCTCTTATAGAAATAGAAAAACCAAGTTTCCATAAGCTCCACTTTCAGCAAGATTACAATCTCATTGCCTTATTAAAGTGTGCCTGAGGTTTGCCTCCTTAATAATGTAGATATTAGACTCTTCCTTACCTGCACATGCTAATGCAAGAGTGACTCTCATTTTATGTTAAATCATTTTATGTTAAATCCCGATCATAATTATGATGTCATAATCATTAGAGACCCCAATGCAATCTCTAGGTATACTTTGGTGTTCCTATCCCAAACAGCTGAGGAGTGCACTATTTCATCATACAAATATATTCCTTTAGGAGCAACAGAACATGAAATAAAACTTTGGGTAAAAATCATAGCAATGATTAAATTGATTCCTGAAATATTTACTAAAATAGCAGTCAGCATCCAATAGTATATCACCAAATACCTTCCTGCAGCAACAAGAGAATCTGAGCCAAAGAGGTTTTTATCTTTTTTTAAAATTTTTTTAAAAGATTTATTTATTTATTTATACAAGCACTGGGTACAGTCAGAAGCATGGGAGGGTGAGAGAATTCACCAGAGCCAGAGGGGAGAGCAGAGCAGGCAGACTGACGAAGTACACTGCTGAGGGGAGCAGCGGGTGGCAGGAAAGGTCTGCGTGCCATGTGGGACCCTCGCCGGTGGCCAGGGATTGAACAGGTGCTGCAGAGGCTACCAGCAGCTTCGCAACCCAGCGCTCAATGCTGCGCCACCAGAGAGGCCCCGAGGTTTTTATCTTTAATGTATTTTTGGAAGCTGTATTTATGAACAAAATCTGCATTTTTCATTGAAAAGTAGTTGTTTGGGAATTTGTTATGCTCTACTAAATGAGAATACAAAAGGCAAGAAATATGGCCCACTAAGAGCATAAATACTCTCTTGCCTCATTTTGTTTTTATCCCTACTCAGTAGTGGGCAAGGTCCTGGGGAGAAACAGAAAGATAAAGGAATGGACCCCACCCTGAGGGAGTTTATGGTCCCTTGAAATGACAGATGCATCTGAGAAGTAAAACAATGCTTATGACTACTCTGGGAGTTTGGTGGCTATGGGCTCTTGGGTCATTAGAGACCCCAGTACAATCTCCAGGTATACTTTGGTAGTGGTGTTCCTTTTCCAAACATCCTAGGAGTGCACTATTTCATCACATAAATTAGTGTCTGTTTAAAAAGAATTTCAGGCCCCAACTCCAGTGGCTCTGATTCAGTATGTCTTGTGCTGGAACCAGGGAACCTGCATTTTCAACACACTCTCTCCCATTCTAGCCTGGTAATATATAAGAATTCCTTCAGACAGTGTAATGCCACGTGAAAAGCCAATGAGAGGCTTTTAAAGGGGGAGGGGAGTAACACAGTGATAGAGTAGTGATTCAGGAAAATAAATCTAGTTCTATGTTGGGCAGATTGAAGGAGAAGGAGATAAGGAAAGTCAGATAGAAGGTTTTACAATAGTCCACGTTTTAAGTCTAATCACAGTTATTTATCTATCCCTTTGTTCTCAGGACCTAGCATAGAGTCTATTACATAGTAATTCACTCAGAGGCAGAGTTTCTTGTGAAGGTAGACACATTCTCAGTTCCTATTTTATAATTTTTTAATATCTCACTTTAATACATATGTTTTAATTCTTTCACTTAAAGAAAGATCCCCAAATTGTATAAAGGCTCAGGCCCCACAAATTCAGGCTCCCCCTGCATTCAGTGTTTATTGAACTGAATTCAGATTTACTCCTTGGACAAATCACTTCATGTATTCTTCCTATTTGCTAGAACCACTTAATCCCAGTTTATTCTCACTATAACAGATTTATCCTATTAAAACAAAAATCATATCATATCATTCCTCTGCCCAAACCTTCCCGTCTGAGAATAAAAATCAAGTCCTTACTATGGCTGTCAGGTACTATACAACCTTGACTCCTGTCACCTCTCTGATCTCATCTCCTACTCTCCCTTCTGCTTATCTGCTCTGGTTATATTAACCACCTTATTGGTCCTTGGCCCTGCCAGGAATGCGTTCAGGGCAGGCTGCCCCCAAAATTGACCACATTGTCATATTGTTTATTTTGAATTAAAATTACTTAAGAAACAGCCAGTGCAGAAAGGACACCCTGACCCTCTTTTATCTCCCTGAAAGCAGGAAAGAAATCTCATGTGTGAAAGGTACACTTCCTGTACCAGGAGGTAGAGAGACTACCTTATCATCAGAAACAGAATTCAGGGACAGGAAGGCTATGTGACAAAGCCCTAGTACTTCATTACTAATTCACTACCAGAAACATAAATTTCTTTGTCTTGCCAAATTCTTCACAGATTTATTATTTCCTTCTCAAAAAGGTACAAACACTACCTGCTTTGATCGCATCTTTGGTTCATGAATCTTTTTGGCTCCTGTAACTATGAAATTAAATTTTTTTCTCCTGTTAATGCGTCCTTTATTAAAGGTGAGTGTCTTACCAAGAACCTAGAAAGGCAGAGGGGAAAATTTTTTTCTTCCTTATACCAGGAATATATCTCAATCAAGGTGTTGAGGGTTTTTTTGGGGGGGTGTTGTTTGTTTTGCATAGAAGGACTAGGGTATAGGCCAGAGGTGTGGGGGGTAAGAGGATTGACCAGAGACAGAGTGGGGAATAGAACAGGCAGATTTACTGAAGTACACTGCTAAGGAGAGCAGCAGGTGAGACAGGAGTGGTCTGCTGTGCCATGTGGGTAGCTCCCTGGCCGGGGATGGAACTCAGGCCATAGTGGTAATAGTGCTGAGACTTAACCCCTAGGCCTTCAGAGGGCCATCAGGGGGGCTCCCAAGGTGTTGAGATTTTTGTCCCCTTTGCCTGGAATGTAATTTTTTACAGACATTCTCATGGCTCACTTTCTCACCTCCTTCAGAGCTCTGCTCAAATGTCATCTCAATGATGCCTTTCCAGATTACCCTGTCTAAAACTGCAATACTATACACATACTTCCTCTACACCATCTCTGCTTTATAATTCTCCTTAGCATTTATCACCTTATATAACATATATTTCAATTTTTGTTTGTCTTTTAACATTAGAAAAGTAAGTTCCATGAGGGCAGGGATATTTGCCTCTTTTGTTTTCTACTATATAGCACTACCTCTTGGAACAATACCATTGTTTTCCCAGATTCAGGAGTGCCAACTTCCACAAAGCAGGAAGATTTCATTTATAATTCAAACCAAATGTGTATAACCACAATATGAATTTATTGGGGGAATCCACATTACAACAAATATAAGCATATAATTCAATTGGCAGCAAAAATGGGGAGGGTACAAGTACCTTGGCAAGGCTTGGAAATCTGGCAGCCATCGTTCTGCAGGGAGGGGCAGATAATTTCTCGGCACCAGTGTCCCAGACTTCTCTCAGAAAAACCTGGAGAATTCTTAGGACTAAAAATGTGGCGTCCATAAGCACTCAAATTGCCTTAAATTCGGTGCCTATATTTAACCATTTTTTCAAAGACATGCTATCAGGTGCACCTGTTCAATTTTAATTTAGGTGGGGTCTCTTGCTGGAGTCATATTTCATCTGTCCTTGTTTTTACATGTCTGTTCATCAGTGCCTTCACAAACAAGTAGTAAATTATTAATTGATAACCTAAATCTATCTCAGTTGTCCCCACTTTTCATCAGTTAGGGTAATTAGAGTGTCAATATAACAACTCCATCAGTCAGAATCATTACAATATCAACATATATGAAAATCAGGTGCATAGAAGATGCTCAAACACAGTAGCCTCACTGAATGAATGAATGCCATTTTTCAGTTGTGTGACCTTGGATAAATCATCTAATATAAGCCTCAGTTTTCTCATCTATAAAATTGGATAATAATAGCACCAACCTCAGAGTGGTCTTCTGAGATCTAGAATGAGATTGTTTGCTTAGATTTAGTATAGAATCTTATAAAGATGAAGTAGCCATTAAATGTTAACATGAGCCCTTAATAACTTTATCCAAAGAACATTTGTGATAGCTCCATGGAAGATCAGCCAAGTAAGTAGGCATAACCTATTTACCAAGGCCTGGCCAAGATCCTCAACAGAGCTGTAAATGCAAAAGCTTCTTTTATTTAAGCTTCCTCCAGCGATGTATGCTGTAGACAAATACAGAGGCAGACGGACACATACACAGAGGCAGATAAACATAACACACCAGAAGTTCAGCCAGCATATGGTCTAGGCAAGAATTATAATCTGACTTGTTTCATGGATACATGAACTGAGAGTCAAGCAACATGCACATTTTGATTTATTTGTAAGGAGTCAAGCACAGCAAGAGCCCAACTAAAAGATACTTACCATTACCCTAACACATATACACATCCTGGTGTGCATATCAAATAAGCCCTTTCTTTACTCCTCAAGAGCTGTAGGAGTCTGAATCAAGAGCCAACTTACACATAGAGCAGTAGGAATCATAACTATTGATATCATATGATCATGACCCAAATTTGAGTCACTATCACTATCACTCTTTTAAATGAGATCTAGTCCCTCCCACTCACACATAAGATTGAGCTCATTCAGAACCTAACAGGATGAGAGCTGCTTCTGACATCTCCTCCTGAACTCCATCCTGACTTTTCATTGTCCAATGACAGGCTATAGATGTGAACCTTCTTGAAAGGAAAGGAGACTACGGGAAACAGTCCTTCATGCTTTCATTACAATCTGCTCCTTACAAATTTATGGGTCCAGATTTTAGATCATTATCCTTTCTTACCCCTTGTTTTCTCTGTATCTAGTTGAAGAGCAATATTCTGTATACACTGAATAACAATAACTACAACTAGTTACCATTTATTTAACAATTATTATATTTGGAGCAACATAACACAACCATTATACTCATTATTGTAAGATTTAAACCCTTACAATAAACGGTTAAGCGGGTAATATTGTTCCCATTTTACAAAGGGGGAAACTGAACTGACTCAGAAAGACTAATTTATTTACATAAGGTCATATAGCTAGTAAGTGATAAAGCCAGGGTTCAAAAAGTTCTGCCTGCTCCAAATTTGCATTTGCCACTATATATAACAATACCATTCTAGAAAAAGATATTTAACCACATGTGTGAAATTAACTTGAAGATATAAAGTCCACATCTATTGGGCAACAAGAAATGTAGAAAAAAGAGATTGTAAGCACTCTCATCCAACTCAGAAAATAAGAACACTTAGTTCTGGATTATAGACCCTCTCCTGATACAGGCCTTTCTTATGTCATAAAAGTCAATATTCACTTTCCTATTTTAGTTGGCACCCTCATGGTTGCTTAAGAAGAGTCTGTGTACTGGTCTCCAAACAACCTGAGCAATCAGTTCAGTGCAGTGGCCTGGGCCTAATCAGGAGAGATACATGACATGGCAATTTAACAGGGAAAGTGTCATATAAAGGATTATTCATTATAAGAGAAGATTGGAGTAGCAAGGGATAGGCTAAGAAGAAGAAAAGACAATTCTAAATACAGAAATAGCACATATAAGGAGCAATCACTTCCCTAAGGCTGAGACAGAATATATCAAAGAAAGATTTTGCTTCACCCCCACAACCTTTCCAACAGGCCTGAGATCCAGACAATGATGGCGAACGCATAGCCATGGCTTAATAGATGGCTTAATAGAGGTTGCTATGGTGCCACACCAGTAAAACCTGCTAAAAATCTGTTCTTTACAACTTGGCAGAAACTTTCATAGGAGTTCATTGGAAGTGTTTCATCAGGCACTCCAATACAAAACCACCTAAGAGAAGGTTACCAGGGGAAATTTTCAGCAACTGAGAGCTGTTGGATCTCATGCATTACAGAAGTCAGACACTAGACAAGCCACCTACACTATAGAAGTTGGACACTGGAGAAGTCACTTGCCCTTCAGGAGCCTATTGTGTGAAGACACTGAAATCAGAAAGCAAATTTTTTTTTCTTCTAGTGTCTCTTTAGTATCTACGACAACACTTAATATCCTAATAACCAGAAAAGGAAACCTATTTAAAGGCCCAAATTCATTTTGACAGAGCAGACAGTAAGTATACATATGGAGCTGAAAATAAAAAAAACTGATACTGTCAGATCTGTCAAAACTCGGTAAGTTGTCGAGCAGTTTGCTTCTTCTGGTCCTAGTTTCTAGCTAATTCTATGCCTTCTCTCCTCTTCTGCTCTACCTGCCCAGGAAAAAATAAACTGATAGAGGTAACCATAATTAACATGTTAATAGATGTCCTTCTATAAAGAGAAAAATATAAAGATGCATACATATTCCAATCACATATGCACATACACCCCCACGTGCACCCTCACATCTATATATACATGTACCTGCACATCAGCATATATACATTTATATAGATATGTAGATAAAAATGAGGAAATATTTATATAAGAAAAGTAATACTAATACTGTCTATTTTTTGACTTTTTTAAAAATTTTATTTTTATTTTGTATATTTTTTACATCATTTTTCATTTTTGCACAATGTATGCATTTTATCTTGGTTATATTCCCCATACAACTCCCACCCATAGGAAAACACCTTGGTTACTCATGAATCATTAACCCTTAACAACACAAAAGTATTTCATTGTGGTTAAGATCAGAGTGCAATAAACAATAGCTTTTAGTCTACATCCTTCCCTCCGCCTGTTTTTCCATATAAAGTTCTATAGGAACACAACCATACACATTAATTTATGTATTGTTTATGGTTGCTTTTATGCTGTAACAGCAGAGTTGAATAGTTGCAAAAGACACCATATGGCAACAAAGACCATATGGCATTGCAAAGTCTAAAACATTTACTATGTGGCCCTTTACAGAAAAAACTTCCAATCCTTAGATAAGAGTGTGGAATCCATAATTAGATTGCATGTGTGAAAATTTCAGTTCCACCCCATGGTATATGGTGAAGGGTTATGGTGGTTTGGTGGTAGGTATAGAGTAATAACAGACATCTGAGGAGATGTGAACCTATTTCCCTAAACCATATAGTGTTGTAAACAAATGCTACCTCAATAAAAAAATAAATAGAATTGAAATAATGTCACTCAGAATGCATTAAGCCATAGAAAAGCAAAGAAATAGTGTACAAAACTACTTGCAAAGACCCATTCTCCACTTACTTTTGTACTCAAATGGCCAAGTTTGGGATGGTAAGTGGGGTTGTTACAGCTAAAATTCTTAAAGATCTTCATGCAATTCTTTTTGCATGAGTACCCAGACCCAAGATCACAACTATAAGGCACCTCAGATGATGATGACTGTGACACAGAGGAAGAACCAGGTGAGAAGTAAATGAGGAGAAAGAGAAAGATTAGCCAGAAGTGGGAGGAGGATCCGAAAACACTACTTTGCAGAGTTGCAAGTTGCCGTCAGTCAGGGATATTCTATATCTCTAAAGAACAGCCTGAACTGGGTTGCTTATAGCTTCATTTAAAAAAGTTTTCTTGGTAGTTAAATAATAAGCTCTTGAAGATTTTAAAACCAGTGCTTTCTTGTTAGAATTTCGGGTGTCCCCACTTCATTGCCAAATATAGAATTCACTGCATTCTATGAACTTCCATAGTTTGATTCTTGTGAAGTACTTTTGTCATAGTCATAAAAATACAACTCTCAAATATCAAAATGCTTAACAGTAACTAAGAGTAGTTTAGGAAAATTTCCTGGTAAACCAACTAAATTAGTTCTCAAGCCCACTTTCATCCGTTGCGCCTTCATCACTGTGCAGTAGAAATGTGGTCTCCTGTGCTAACTAGGGAAATGATGACATTTAACCTGACTATGTGCATGGTTCAGAGCTTCAATCTGATAATATTCAATAACTACTAGCTTGTTTGTTGATTTTTACAAGTTAATTAAAAGAAATTTAGTGACATGTTATTAATCACTGGGGGTTATTAAGAAAGTCTTCATCTTATACTTAGTCATGAAGTGCATTTAAATGATTAACAAAGTGTTTTTTTACCATTCTACCTTCAGGGAATGCTATCTTTTCAGTTTTTGGTAAGTTTGTATTAGACTATTTTGTTTAGGGAAGGCTAAAACATGAAAAGAAGAAAAGATGCTCTAGAACAGAAGAAAAGATCCTCTAGAACAGTGGTTTATACAGTGTGATTCCCAGTGTGATGATCTAGGACTGCCATAAGCTCAGGCCTATATTTTGTTGTGGAGCGCACAAGCCTGAGCATGAAGCACATGCTGAGCATGGGGGCTGGCCTGCAGTGCATGGGTCTTGAGCACATGGGTCCTGCCATGGGCACAGGCCTGGGTAGTGGCATTGAGCCTGTGAGTCTGGCCATGAGTGGTTTTGACCATGCCATTGAGGTGGAGCATGGTAATTTTGGAGTAAGAATTTCAGATTTCTTTGGTGGAACTGGTGGCCATGCTCCTGGGAGGGCCAGGAAGGCCTATAAGGTATTTGTGGAAAATCTCCCATTTGATTTCACATAAAAGATGCTAAAAGACAAATTCATGAAGGTGGCCACATGCTGTATGCCAACATTAAGACGGAAAATGGGAAGTCCAAGGTGTGCGGTGTGGTTAAGTTTGAGTCACCACAGGTGGCCTTCTGGATCATGAATGGCATAAAGCAGAGTGACTGAGAGATTGATAGTCAAATATAAATACTTAGGGGCCTCCCTGGTGGTGCAAGGGGTTAAGACAGCACCATGAAGATACCCGCAGCCACCACAGCACAACTTCGATCCCCAGCCAGGGAGGTGACCCACATGGCACAGCAAGACCTCTCCTGTCTCGCCTGCTGCTCCCCTCAGCAGTATATTTCAGTCAGTCTGCCTGTTCTGTTCCCCACTCTGTCGCTGGTGAATCCTCTCACCATCCGCCCCTCTGGCCTGTACCCCAGTTATTTTATTCATAAATAAATAAATCTTTTAAAATATATAACGTAGGCATTTGCCTTTAAACACATAATACCAGATCTTTGAATTTGAATTTTTTTCTTGTTAACCATTTTTAATTTGTTGACTGGATGCACAAGGATGTTTTAAAACTCCAGTTTCTCATTGGGGTAACTTGAATTATTTTCTTCATTCCATTTTAGTTCCATTTGACTGTGGACAAATTTTTTGTAGTTGTGGCATCTTGATAACATCGGATATGACTTTAATAATAAATACCGATAAAAGAGGACAAGAAGGGAGGGAAGCGCAGAACCCTGCTCCCCTCCCCGCCCACAGAGGCGGCACTCTCCGCCCGGCAGAGAGGAGGAAAAAACAAACCAAACGGCCAACAAGAAAACGGACACAGCAAGCGGGACTGTGAGTGGAAAGGAACTATTGCAGCCACCACACCCCGTGAACGGGAGCTGAGGCGAACCCTGCAGGATCCGCTGCAGAGGTGAGCTCCAGGCGCCATTAAAGAGAGCCCCGCCCCCCAGGAGGAGCCCAGCACCAGCACACAGCCCGGCCGCCGGTAAGCTTGCGCGGAAAAGTGGCGCGGATCCAGACGGATCGCAGCTGCCCAGGTCCCGCGCCTGAGACCTAGGCTTGCGGGGGAGACGGCGGAGGCCCTCCCTGAGTGAGCAGGAACAAGGCGCCCAGGCAGGGGAGCGGGATTCAAAAGGCGCCATTCCCGCGCCACTGATCTGGGCTACAGCCAGCGTCCTGGAACTGAGGGCTGTGGAACTGAGACCGGGGCACAAAATTAGGGGCGTGGGTTTCCCCACGACGGTGGGCACAAGGCAGACACAGCCCCAAAGCGTTGAGGTGTACCCTACCATCCCCGCTCTGCTCCCTGTCCCACGGGGTGGAAATCAGCTCCCAAGGGCTCTAGGAGAGATCTCTGGCGCCACCTAGCGACTTGACCCCAGCACAGGCTACTGAAGGAGCTAGTGGCCAGCTGGGGAGTTAGCCCACACCTGGCTCCTTCCGAACAAGTAGTCTGAGCCCACAGGGAGAGCGAGCACCCACAGCCGGGGCAGACCAGGCGCGCAGAAGAGTGTGCCTGAGACCAGACGCGCAGGGAATGTGTCCCACATCACCATTTTAGAACAGGGACATTTCTTCAGTAAAGACTACCTGCAGAAGGCTTCCTCAGGAGCCAGAGGTGAGCAGGGGTTCGCCCACGCCAGACCCCTCTGGCCTGCAGTCCAAGCCCAGGGGAGCAGGAACCCACCGCCGGGGCAGACCAGGCGCACAGGGGAGTGTGTCCCCACATCGGCATTTTAGAACAGGGACCTTTCTCCATTAAAGGCTGCTTGAAACTGACAGATGACTCCTGGTAGAACCAGAGGGGAACAGAGAAGCCCACCCAAGATGCCGGCCAGTCCCAACAACACAGTGTCCCAACGCATACGGCAAATTAGAAAACAGACAGTAGGGAGGAGAAGAACCACACGCAACCTAGCAACTCTCCAGAGAAAAGCACACCACAAAAAGAAATCCAGCCCCCAGATTGCAAAGACAATAACTTGGAAGAATTTCTGAGCCTTCCAGAAAGAGAATTTAAAATTGCCGTGATTAAAAAACTGACAGAAGTCATAAAGGAAAACAATGATAAGGGAAAAATAATCAACGATCAGAAGAATGCAATTGAGTCCTAGAGAGGGAAAACAATGGTCAGAAGAAAGAAATTGAGTCCCTAAAGAGGGAAGTAAAAGAAATGCAGGAGATCAAAGAATTAATGGAAGAACTAAAGAATTCTGGGAAAAGCAATGAAAGCAGAATAGATGAAATGGAAGAACGAATAAGTAATCTTGAAGACACAGAAATAAAAAGAACCAAAACAGAAAAGGAAAGAGAAGTACGAAGGAAAAGAACGAAGAAAGACTTCGGGAACTATCTGACTCCATGAGGAAAGGAAATATAAGAGTTATAGGAATACCAGAAGGAGAGGAGAGAGATGTAGGAACAGAGAAAATATTCAAAGAGATAATTGAAGAGAACTTCCAAATGTGAAGAAGGAGCTGAAAATTGATATACAAGAAGCAAGAAGAACACCAAACTTCCACGACGAAAGGAAAAATACAGCAAGACACATAATAGTAAAGCTCCCAAGAATCCAGGACAAGGAAAAAATAATGAAGCTGGCAAGAGGGAAGAAACAGATAACATTCAAAGGAAAACCAATCAGGCTGACATCAGACTTCTCCGAAGAAACACTACGGGCAAGGAGAGAGTGGAGGGACAGAGCCAACAGACTCCAAGAAAACAGATGCCAACCAAGAATACTCTATCCCGCAAAGCTCTCCTTCCTCTTTGAAGAAAGAATATGGACCTTCCCAGACAAACAGAAACTCCGGAATTTCATTGCAACTAAACCCCCACTCCAAAAAATACTACAAGGAGTCCTAAAGCCAGAACCTCAGAGGGACGAATAACAATGAAAGAAGGCCAAAAAAAAAAAAGTTATTAAAAGAATAAATAAATAAAATCAAAGGAAAGACAAACACAATGGCAAATACAGATGTTAACATATCAATATTAACTCTAAATGTAAATGGACTAAACTCTTCAATAAAAAGACACAGAGTGGCAGCCTGGATTAAGAAACAAAACCCAACCTTTTGTTGTCTCCAGGAAACACATTTAGCTACAAAAGATAAAAATAGGCTCAAAGTTAAAGGATGGAAAACAATCCTACAAGCAAATGGACAAAAAAGAAAGCAGGAACAGCTATACTTATATCAGATAAAACAGATTTCAAACTCAAAAAGATAAAAAGAGACCCAATGGTCACTACATTATGATCAAGGGGACAATACTTCAAGAAGAAATAACACTCATTAACATATACTCACCAAACGAAGGAGCACCAAATATATCAGACAACTGTTGTCCTCTCTGAAAACAGACATCAGAGAAAACACATACGTAGTGGAGACTTCAACACACCACTATCAACAATGGATAGATCAACAAGACAAAAAATAAGTAAAGAAACCAAAGCTCTAAATAAGGACCTAGAGCAATTAGGCTTAACAGACATCTATAGAACACTAAACCCAAAAAAACGGAGTACACATTTTTCTCAAGCGCACACGGATCATTCTCCAGGATCGATCACATACTGGGGCACAAGACAAACATCAACAGATACACCAAGATATGAAATCATATCAACCATCTTTTCTGACCATGAAGGCATCAAACTAGAAATAAACCATAAAAAGAAGGCAAGGAACTTTCCTACCTCATGGAGATTAAAAACCACACTACTGGAAGACCATTGGACTAATGAGGAGATCAAAGAAGAATTAAAAATTTTTTGAATTGAACGACAAGGAGGACACTAATATCTAAATGTATGGGATGCAGCAAAAGCAGTAATAAGAGGAAAATATATAGCAATAGAAGCTCACATCAAGAAACAAGAAAGAACGCAAAGAAACAACCTCATCTCGAAGCTCAAAGATCTAGAAAAAGAACAACAAAAAAACCCCAGAACCAGTAGAAGAAAAGAAATAATAAAACCAAAGCAGAAATAAATGAAATTGAAACTAAAAAAACAATCCAAAAGATCAATGAAACCAAGAGCTGGTTCTTTGAAAAAATAAATAAAATAGACAAACCCTAGCCAGGCTCACAAAGGAAAAAGGGAGAAAGCACAAATACACAGAATCATAAATGAAAGAGGAGAAATCACAACGGACACAGCAGAAATCAAAAGAATAATCAGTAACTACTATGAACAGTTATATGGAAACAAGTTCAACAATCTAGAGGAGATGGACAAATTCCTACAACTCTACAATCACCCAAAGCTAGATAAAGAAGAATAGAAACACCTAAACAGACCAATTACAAGCAGCGAAATTGAAATGGTAATTAAAAACCTCCCCAAACAAAAGCCCAGGACCTGATGGATTTACAAATGAATTCTACCAAACATTCAGAGACGAATTAGTGCCTATCCTTCACAAACTCTTCCAAAAAATTGAGAAGGAAGGGACAATACCAAACACGTTCTATGAAGCCAATATTACACTAATACCAAAACCGAATAAGGACAACACAAAAAAGGAAAACTATAGGCCAATCTCCCTAATGAACACTGATGCAAAAATCCTCAATAAAATTTTAGCTATCAGAATCCAACAATGTATCCATAAGATAATTCACCACGACCAAGTTGGATTCATTCCAGGGGCACAAGGATGGTTTAACATCCGAAAATCAATCAACGTTATCCAACACATCAACAAAAAGAAATATAAAAACCATATGATAATATCAATAGATGCTGAGAAAGCTTTCGACAAAGTGCAACACCCATTCATGATAAAAGCCCTTGAAATTTTGGGATACAAGGAACATACCTCAACATCATAAAGCCATCTATGACAAGCCAACAGCCAGTATCATTCTCAATGGTGAAAAGCTGAAAGCAATTCCATTAAGATCTGGAACAAGACAAGGATGTCCACTCTCACCATGCTTTTCAATATAATACTGGAAGTCCTAGCCAGAGCAATAAGACAAGAGAAAGACATCCAAGGAATCCAAATAGGAAAAGAAGAAGTCAAACTATCACTATTTGCAGATGATATGATAATATACATAGAGAACCCCAAAACTCCACAGAAAAATTAATTCAACTTCATCAATCATTCAGTAAAGTGGCAGGATACACAATCAACACGCAAAAGTCAGTAGCCTTCCTATACACAAACAATAAATCTGAAGAAGAAGAAATCAAAAAAACCACCCCTTTTATTATCGAAACAAAATCCAAATATTTGGGAATAAATCTAACAAAAGAGGTAAAGGACCTATACAAAGAAAACTATAAAACACTGTTAAAAGAAATAGAAGAAGACACAAAGAAATGGAAAGACATCCCTGCTCATGGATTGGAAGAATAAACATTATTAAAATGGCCATCCCTACCAAAAGCAATATACAGATTCAATGCTATTCCAATCAAAATCTCAATGGCATTCTTCAAAGAAATAGAACAATTATTGATGAAATTCATATGGAATCACCAAAAACCCCGAATAGCCAAAGCTCTACTGAAAAAAAAAGAAGGAATGGAGGCATCACACTCCCAGACTTCAAACTATACTACAAAGCCATAATCATCAAAACTGCATGGTATTGGCACAAGAACAGACATACAGACCAATGGAATCAAATAGAAAATCCAGAAATAAACCCACAGATTTATGGTCAACTAATCTTTGACAAAGGAGCAAAGACTATGCATTGGAGCAAAGAAAGTTTGTTCAATAAATGGTGCTGGGAAAACTGGGTCGCTACATGCAAAGAATGAAGCTTGACCACTACCTCACACATACAAACAAAAATCACTCAAATGGATTAAAGAACTAGACATAAGACCTGAAACCATAAAATACATAGAAGGAAATATAGGCGAAACACTACGGGATTTGCACATCAAAGACATCTTTACAGACCACATCACCCAAAGCAGTGATAGTGAAGAGAAAGATAAACAGCTGGGACTACATCAAATTAAAGAGCTTCTGCACAGCAAAAGAGACAATAACAAAAACAAAGAGAAACCCCACCAACTGGAGAACATTTTTGCACCCAACACTAATGATAAAGACTGATCACAAAAATCTGCAAAGAGCTGATGAGACTCAGCAACAACAAAGAAAATAATCCAGTCAAAAAATGGGCAGAAGAGCTAAAAAGAAACTCTCTGAAGAGGAAATGCAAATGGCCAACAGACATATGAAAAAATGTTCAACATCACTTGTAATCAGGGAATGCAAATCAAAACTACCATGAGATACCATCTCACACAGTGAGAATGGCACATATTAAAAAACTAGCAACAACAAATGTTGGCGAGGAATGTGGAGAAAAAGAACTCTTGTGCACTGTTGGTGGGAGTGCAAACTGGTCCAACCACTATGGAGAGCTGTGTGGAGATTTCTGGACCTACTAAACATAGAGCTTCCATATGATCCAGCAATTCCACTCCTAGGTATTTACCCAAAGGACACAGAAACATCAATTCCAAAGAGCACCTGCACCCCTATGTTTATAGCAGCACTGTTTACAATAGCTAAGCTTTGGAAACAACCCAAATGCCCAAAAATAGATGACTGGATCAAGAAGATGTGGTACATATATACCATGGAATATTACTCAGCATTCAAAAAAGATAAACACATGCATTTGCAGCAACATGGATGGCACTGGAAGGGATCATGCTCAGCGAAATAAGCCAAAAAGAAAAGAAAAAAATACCGGATGGTCTCACTCATAGCAGGAATCTAGAAACTTAAATAAGGGACCAGGAAAATGAATATAAGAAGTGAAAATCAAAATCAACAAAAAACTATGAACCAGAGACACTTGTTGGGGGTGGGGGGGCGGGTGGGGAAGGATTGGGGTTAGAATGGGGCGTTTGCAATTGTATGGGGGAATATAAAAATAAAATTTAATATTAAAAAAAAAAAAAAAAAAAACCTCCCCAAAAACAAAAGCCCAGGACCTGATGGATTTACAAATGAATTCTACCAAACATTCAGAGACGAATTAGTGCCTATCCTTCACAAACTCTTCCAAAAATTGAGAAGGAAGGGACAATACCAAACACGTTTTATGAAGCCAACATTACACTAATACCAAAACCAAACAAGGACAACACAAAAAGGAAACTCAGGCCAATCTCCCTAATGAACACTGATGCAAAAATTCTCAATAAAATTTTAGCTATCAGAATCCAACAATGTCCATAAGATAATTCACCACGAAAGTTGGATTCATTCCAGGGGCACAAGGATGGTTTAACATCCGAAAAATCAATCAACGTTATCCAACACATCAACAAAAAGAATATAAAAACCATATGATAATATCAATAGATGCTGAGAAAGCTTTCGACAAAGTGCAACATCCCTTTCATGATAAAAGCCCTTGAAATTCTGGGGATACAAGGAACATACCTCAACACATAAAGGCCATCTATGACAAGCCAACAGCCAGTATCATTCTCAATGGTGAAAGCTGAAAGCAATTCCATTAAGATCTGGAACAAGACAAGGATGTCCACTCTCACCATTGCTTTTCAATATAATACTGGAAGTCCTAGCCAGGGCAATAAGACAAGAGAAAGACATCCAAGGAATCCAAATAGGAAAAGAAGAAGTCATCTATCACTATTTGCAGACGATATGATATTATACATAGAGAACCCCAAAAACTCCACAGAAAAGCTAATTCAACTCATCAATCAGTTCAGTAAAGTGGCAGGATACAAAATCAACACGCAAAAGTCAGTAGCCTTCCTATACACAAACAATAAATCTGAAGAAGAAGAAATCAAAAAGACCATCCCTTTTGTTATTGAAACAAAAAAAATCAAATATTTGGGAATAAATCTAACAAAAGAGGTAAAGGACTATACAAGAGAAACTATAAAACACTGTTAAAAGAAATAGAAGAAGACACAAAGAAATGGAGAGACATCCCCTGCTCATGGATTGGAAGAATAAACATTATTAAAATGGCCATCCTACCAAAAAGCAATATACAGATTCAATGCTATTCCAATCAAAATTTCAATGTCATTCTTCAAAGAAATAGAACAATTATTGATGAAATTCATATGGAATCACCAAAAACCCCGAAAGCCCAAGCTCTCCTGAAAAAAAAAGAAGGGAATGGAGGCATCACACTCCCACACTTCAAACTATACTACAAAGCCATAATCATCAAAACTGCATGGTATTGGAACAAGAACAGACATACAGACCAATGGAATCGAATAGAAAATCCAGAAATAAACCCACAGATTTATGGTCAACTAATCTTTGACAAAGGAGCAAAGAATATGCATTGGAGCAAAGAAAGTTTGTTCAATAAATGGTGCTGGGAAAACTGGGTCGCTACATGCAAAAGAATGAAGCTTGACCACCACCTCACACCATACACAAAATCAACTCAAAATGGATTAAAGAACTAGACATAAGACCTGAAACATAAAATATATAGAAGGAAATATAGGCGAAACACTACGTGATTTGCACATCAAAGACATCTTTACAGACACATCACCCAAAGCAGTGATAGTGAAGGCAAAGATAAACAGCTGGGACTACATCAAATTAAAGAGCTTTTGCACAGCAAAGAGACAATAACAAAAACAAAGAGAAACCCCACCAACTGGGAGAACATTTTTGCACCCCAACACTAATGATAAAGGACTGATCACAAAAATCTGCAAAGAGCTGATGAGACTCAACAACAACAAAGAAAATATACCAGTCAAAAAATGGGCAGAAGAGCTTAAAAGAACTTCTCTGAAGAGGAAATGCAAATGGCCAACAGGCATATGAAAAAATGTTCAACATCACTTGTCATCAGGGAAATGCAAATCAAAACTACCATGAGATACCATCTTACACCAGTGAGAATGGCACATATTAAAAAAACTAGCAACAACAAATGTTGGCGAGGGTGTGGAGAAAAAGGAACTCTTCTGCATTGTTGGTGGAGTGCAAACTGGTCCAACCACTGTGGAAAGCTGTATGGAGATTTCTGGACCTACTAAACATAGAACTTCCATATGATCCAGCAATTCCACTCCTAGGTATTTACCCAAAGGACACAGAAACATCAATTCCAAAGAACACCTGCACCCCTATGTTTATAGCAGCACTGTTTACAATAGCTAAGCTTTGGAAACAACCCAAATGCCCAAAAATAGATGACTGGATCAAGAAGATGTGGTACATATATACCATGGAATATTACTCAGCATTCAAAAAAGATAAACACATGCAATTTGCAGCAACATGGATGGCGCTGGAAGGGATCATGCTCAGCGAAATAAGCCAAAAAGAAAAAGAAAAATACCGGATGGTCTCACTCATAGCAGGAATCTAGAAAACTTAAATAAGGGACCAGGAAAATGAATAACTATAAGAAGTGAAAATCAAAATCAACAAAAAACTATGAACCAGAGACACTTTTAGGGGGGCGGGGGTGGGGAGGGGAGGGATTGGGGTCAGAATGGGGGGGCTGCAATTGTATGGGGAATATAACAATAAAATTTATTAAAAAAAAAAAATAATAATAATAAATACCAGTTTCTTTTAAAAGAAATGGGGGGAGGGACCTGCAGGCATGTATTTCTAGCAATTTCTTCTTACAGCAGGCAAGCATTTGCTGACATTGGACAACTGGACCAAATTAGAATCTTGTTTCCTCTGAAAAAAACTGCATTCCTAGAAAATAAGGTAATCGTGGTAAACCTCACTTATAACCCTTATTTGTGATAATGTTCATTGCATACTATCACTTTCAATATTTACAAAAATCCCATGGAGTGGCAACTATTATCCCTTTTAAAAGATGAAACAAAGAGCAGAGACACAATTTACCCTAAGTCACACAGCTATTAAATATCAAGAATAGGAAACCTTAACATGATAACGAATAATTTAAGGGTGGCGAAGTGAGAATCTCTAGTTATAAAGAAAAGTTAAGAATTATAGGTACTTACCAACCTGGAAAAATGAAACAGATATATATCAAATGGCAGAGTGGGTATTTCTAGTTAGTGAGATTAAGGATGATTTTTATTTTGTTAATTCATGTTCTGACCCTTACAGGCTATGTATCCTTGGGAAAGTTACTAAATCTCTCTCTGTTTTAGTTTCCTCGTTTGCAAAGATGGATATTAATAGTACTCACATCACTGGGCTGTTGCAAGAAGTAAATAAGATAATCTAGGTAAGTGCTTAAAATAGTGCCCAAGCTATAATGACTACTTAATAAAAGATAATCATTACCATTAGCTCAATGTAATTTCCATTTGCATTGAGTTTGCGCATATGTCCATATGTTTAAAAAACATTTGTATTTTCATTTTATCTACTCGTGATCTTTGGTCATTTTCTATTGGCTGATAATCTTATTTATTTGTTTGAGCAAGATACATGTGATTTTTGCTTCCCTGTTTTGGGTTATAGTACAAAGAATATGTATTGATACAAAGAATAAACTACTCTGCTAACTGTCATCTTTCCAATGGTCATTTGTTTATTTGGGAGGCAGAAGACCTACATTTCAGGACAAAAACAAACTCCTTACAGAAACATTCATGGCTCATATCTGCTTTGAAGGCCTTTTCTGCCACTCTGTCCAATATTCCAGCCACTTAATTTCCTGGATAGTAGAAACATACATATACACCCACACACATAACCATACCCATCTCTGCCACCTTCACCTGCAGCAACCTCCCTCCTACCTCACCCCCACTTTACTACCAATTGAACTTCCAGTTTCAGGACACAGTTGAAATGCTCCCAGGTAGCAACTGACCCCCTCCATCACTCTACCCCCAGCTTATCATTCTTCCCATGCTCCCACAGCCCTTTGCGATAATTGCTGTTACAGTTCTTGACATCACGAATCCTCATCATCCAAGTGTCTGTCTAACTCTCTGGACTGTGGACTAAGAAGACATGGGTCTGCTACTGAAAGTTTTGAAAAAAGAATGGATGGACGAAGACAGGAAGGAGATAAAGAAACAGTAATATTCTGCTTTCATCAGAAAAAAAAAAAAAACTATATGCGAGTATTTGTTTCTGCTAAGGAAGAGCAGAGGCAGCCTGGCTACAGCATGTGGTAGGAAACAGGAGTGCCCCATTAGGCACCTTCCCCACCACAGGGCTTCCATCAAGCCCTCCCCGCCCCAATCTATCCTCTAGAAAGGGGCAGCATCTGCCTCCTTTCATTACCCAGAAGCTCAGGTCAAGAACCTTCTGAGTTATGAGCACATTTTAACAAGGGCTGTATAGAGTCAATGTCCTGGCTTTGCAACCAGTATCAGGACATGTTGCTCATCTTTCGAGTCCAGGTCCTCCCTCCTTAGGCTAACCTTTTCCTTAGAAAAGCCCACCAATTGTGATGCCTCCGGACTCACTTGGCTGAGTTAACGTCAATGTATTACAGCATAAATATAGAAATGTTTTAAGTTGCCAATATCCTCCAGCCAAAGACCACAGGATCATGACTGTAGTTAAACAAGTTGGGAACATCTCATTGCAGTGAGGGAGAACACACACCTTGGGGAACCATGTGGTGTCTCAGGAAGAGGTTTCAGAAAGAAACTATTATAAGATTTCAGCTTTGGTTGGGTTATTTTGGGAAAGTGTGAAGGAGAGGGGGGTTTGCTCCAGTTTAGATGCTGTGAGAAAGCAGGGACAATTCTACGACTGGTGTTTCAATAAGTCATATCTCAGAGGGAAGGTGAGTCTAGAACCAGGATGAATCAGTAATTGTAAAAAAGTGATACTCATTTTCGCTAGAGAGAGGTGTTTAGTATTTTGTGGCCTCATTTATGTCTCTGCTTAAACAAAATTACAAAGTGCTCTTATTTTGTCTCCTATTGGCATGGTCTCTGAGTGACACAGTCTGATGTTGGTGTCCTATGACATCATTTATGCCCAATAAGGAAATTAAATGTCCTAGCTCTGAGTGCCAGGGGATGAATGGCAGCACTACCATTTTTTTTTTTAATTCTTAATGTGCAGACCTTTCTCCCAAGTAGACTGTGAGATGCTTGCTGCCAGAGATGGTGGCACCTGCTAAACCATCCCTGACAAGGCATTGTATGAAGGTGTTTAGTAAATAATTGCTGATTGATTGGTGATCTGGAGGGCTGATGTGGGACCTTGAGGGATCCTCAACTCATGGCCATTTACTTTATGCTTGGTTAATTAATCTATTGTCAAGTTTCTCCAAAAAACACAAGTACATGAAATAGGTCTTTGCAATCCTCAGATTGAAGATCAGGAGACTGGTTCTAGTCTTGGCTCCTCCATTAAGTGTCAAGACCTTAGGGAAGCCAGTTAGCTGTTCTAGACCTTAGTTTCCCCACTTGAAAAAGAATGGGTTAGATTCAAAATTTAAAGACCTATTTGGCTCTGCAATTTGGGGAGAACATGAGTTTTTTCTCTTGCATCTCTTCTATCTGTATAGAAAGTGCTAAAGGGTACATGGTCACATATTCTAGAAGAGAATAATTACTCAACAAATGGTGCTATAGGTGAGCTGTTTAAAATAAAAATCAACTGAGATTGTAATCTTACACCATGTGTCAGTAATGATTCCAAATGGAATAGGGAAATGTGAAATATAAAAGAAGAAAATATAAATTTTTAAAAAATTTTTTAAGATTTATTTATTTATTTATACAAGCACTGGGTACAGTCAGAAGTGCGGGAGGGTGACAGAATTCACCAGATCCAGAGCGGGGAGCAGAGCAGGCAGAAGGACCGAAGTACACTGCTGAGGGGAGCAGCGGGCGGCAGGAGAGGTCTGCGCGCCATGTGGGACCCTCCTCTGGTGGCCAGGGAGCAGCCGGGGATCGAACCGGCGCTGCAGAGGCTGTGGGCAGCTTTGCAACCCAGAGCTCAAACGCTGCGCCACCGGGGAGGCCCAGAAAATATAAAATTTATCAGTGAATGAGAAAAGATTTGCAAATTTATACTATGCTAAATTCATGGGGAAAAGTCAGATTTGCAACATAAAAATGAAAAGCTATATACTTAGAAATATTAACTAACTTAGAAGGAAAAAAATCAAACTACGAAAATATTTTCAACAGATGGTTAATATCCTAAATATAATCCTATTTCATTCCATCTACCTATCTCACTCAAATCTTGACTTAAGGGAGCTGTGAAATCACTCAAGGAGGAATTGCACTACTCCATGTAGCTGGGAATAACTGATTCCTCTAAAACCAAATTAGATGCTTCTTTCCAAAGGCCTGACAGACCATACAATAGCTTCTCTCCAATACTTCAACAACAGTACTGTGTGGATTGCACACATAATTTCAGGTATATAGAATTTCACAGTATGAAAAAGGATTTCAACCCATTATCTCATTTAGTTCTCACAGCAATGTTGTAAGATAGGGAGGTAAAAATTATTCAAACTTTACTGATTGTAAAACCAAGACCTAAAAATGATGTTACCTTCCCAAGATCACTTCTGGGGACAAATGTTAAAACCCACTCTAGACCTAGGAGTTTGGATTAGAGATTCTCAACGCTGCCTTCCAGTTTTAAGCCAAAGATTTATGGTAACACCATACTCCAATTTTGAGGAAAAATAAATCCAGACCAGGGGAAAAAGAAAAAAAATGAAACTTGGTTGGGTTGATGAAATGACAAGTCCTTCTTCCCTTTGATGGAACTTATTAGTATTGTTTTTCCTAAATGTAACATCCAAATATTATCCAAATGCTTTACAAAAATTTTTAGTGTTACAAAACTCTTGCTACCGAATAAGTACAAAATAATATTAGTTTCTCCATAATTTTCAAAGTTAATTACACTTCAGGTCTTGAGTAAGTGGATCTTAAAATCAATAAAAAAAATTCTGTACTGTGGCTGCAGAAACATCCCAGGAAGCCTGCCCTTTTGATGTCTGTCATGCTTAGTTTTTATATGACCTGATCCTTTAAAATTAGTCTTTTTTTTTAATTCAGTCTTTGTAGGCTTGCAATGTATTTGTCAGGGTTCATTATACACTTTCCAGCTCTTGTCATTTTCCACTTTCTTCAACACTCAGTTCTGACTCGATCCATTTTTTCCAAGTAGCTTTAACTAAGATAAATGGTCCAAATTCACCTCTCTTATTGGGAGTTTTTACTACTGCTCCCAAAGATGTGGGAAGGGGCCATACTTTTAGGCCCCTGTCCCTATTTGCTTGAGCCATTACCAAAACAGCAAATCCTCACAGTTCACATGGCCATGGTGGTTCCATATTGACCTGTACACTTTTGTAGCCAATCCTAATAGCAGGACAGAACTCATGTGGCCCTAAAAGTAACACTGGGCCCTACGGTCTAGTGAACAGTAGGCGACTGCGAGCAATTCTAGAACGCAACAGCCTCGGTCATTCATTGGACAAAGGGCATGTCAATCCTCACGTCTCAGCAAATGAGCATGGAGATCGTGATGCGGTGACTCGGCCTTTTCTTGATGCTTCCCGCCCTGCCCCCCGTCACACGCCAGGCGCGATCTTTCCAGGCTAGTTGGCAGCGGTGAGTGGCGCAGCAGCCTAGGCGGGTAGTCCCTGGCCCTTCCTGTCCTGGTGCCCCCTCCGGCACCTCCACAGACGACTGTCCCCTCGACGCGGGCTCCTCTGCCACCCCTGACTCTCCATTTCACCTCTCTTCAGGCTTCCCTTCCCCACCTCAGGCTCCCCTCAGGCTCCCCTCGGTGGCCGCCATCTTTGCTGTCGTCGCCACAGCCCGAGAACCGGTCCGGTTGAGGTCGTGCCTGGTGCCATGTCCGCCGCAGGGGACAGAGAACTGCACTCAGGTGGACGGGACCACCCTGTGGGACCAGAGGGAACATGGGCCAGATTGGTGGGCGCTGGTGACTGGGTGGTCAGAGACTCCGGGGCCCACGAGAGCGACTTGGTGTCAGCAGCCCGGGAGGCCGGAGTCAGTGGGGAGGCCGCGGTCAGTAGGGAGGCCGCGGTCGGTGAGGAGGCCGCGGTCAGTGAGGAGGCCACGGTCAGTGAGGAGGCCGCGGTCGGTGGGACGGCCGTGATCCGTGAGGAGGCCGCGGTCATCGGTGAGGAGGCCGCGGTCGGTGGGGAGGCCGCGGTCGGTGGGGAGGCCGCGGTTGGTGAGGACGCCGCGGTCGGTGAGGAGGCCGCGGTCATTGAGGAGGCCGCTGTCGGTGGGAGCCCCGCGGTCGGTGAGGAGCCCGCGGTCGGTGGGGCGGCCACAATCGGTGAGGAGGCCCTGGTCAGTGGGGAGGCCGCGGTCAGTGGGGCGGCCGCGATCGGTGAGGAGGCCGCGGTCGGTGGGGTGGCCGCAGTGTGCGGCGTGGGCCGGGGCATTCGGTGTCTCCGGGGGCTTGGGTTCCCCGGGGCATTCGCAGTCTGTGGGTGCCCAGGATCACTGGGGCTCTGGGCAGCTTCGGGGTGACCGGGGCCCCGGGAAGATTCGCCGACTGTGGGGTGGCGGGCGGCCCCGGGGAGCCGGGCGTCTGTGTGGCGGCCGCGCGCGGCGGCCCCGAGGTGGCGGGCGGGAGCGCGGGGTCCGACGCCGCCGGCGCGGCGGGCGGTCTCGGGGATCTCGCTGAGGGGCCGGCGATGGCCCTGGTGCCCTCGCCGGGGAGCTGGAGCAGCGAGGACTCCGACTTCGGCCCGGCCGAGGAGGAGCAGCTGCCGCAGGGCCTGGACGCCGTGGTGGATTCGTACCACTTCCCGATGGCCGGCTTCCGCTTCATGTTCCTCGACATGGTCCACTCGCTGCTGTACCGCATCTACTACAACGACCACGTCCTCATCCGCACCCGCGGCGGCCGCCTCATGGTGCGGCCCCGGCCTCGCACGCCCGAGGCCTCCCAGCCGCTGCCCGCGCTGCAGGCGCCCGAGCCGCAGGCCGAGGGGCCCAAGGCCTCGGAGGCCCAGGGTCTGGCCGGGGCAGCCGCTGTGGGCCCTGCCACCCTGGAGCCCGCGGAGGAGCTGGGGGCGATGGGCCCAGCCCCTGAGGGTGAGGACGGCAGGGGGGCCGGGCTGGGGGGCGGGAGGAAGGCTGGACAGGATCGGGTGGGGGTGGGGGACCTCCTCCGGGGCACCAGCAGCCCCTAGAGCCTCCAGGCGGGGCGGGGGTGGGGCCCCGGGGAGCCCATTCCACCGTGACCTCTGCGGTCCTGAGACTTAATGGCTGCCCTCTACCAACCTCGCCCTCAGATAAGAGATCTGAGACCCTTGGGGCAGCTTGAGAGCCACAGAGGAATGTCGGTGGGAGGTGAGTGCTCAGGAGGGGCCTGGGGAGGAAACACAAGGGAAGCCAGAAGGAGAAGAACCAGAGAACTCCATCCCTCGTGTTTGGTTTGTGACTAAAAAAAAGTCAAGATCCTTGGAAAGCTGATACCAAACAGGAACCCTTGGTAAAAATTAAGTCTTCGGGGGGCTGGGGAACCATGGAGCTACACCATACAAGTTGTCCTTGAGGCAAAAATAAATTCTCCAAAATGTTCTGACCACACATAGAGGCTGCATTAGGCCCGATGATCCCCACCCCTTGTCCCAAGGGCCAGAAGTAATGGGCTGCGCAGGGCGGCAGGTTTACTGGAGAGAGAAATGATGCCACTGTGGAAAGAGACCGCCGCAGGAATGTGAGGTCCGTGGCAGTGGAGTGTCGGCCAGTAGGGAAGGGCCCGGCTACTCTTTTCTTAGCTGTTTCTATCCCGCTGCTCTCCTGAGGGCAGAAGACTGGATGCCACTGTTGGTTATAAATTGGGTATTTTTTCCTATAAATGTCCCAAAGTCTGTATTATTCTTTACTAAAGAAACAATGAAATATCAGTATGAAAACTATGGTGCAGAGGCCCTAGATGCTGGGATTGAGGAGGAAAGAGAGAAAGTTAACAGAAAACAAGGCGGACCAGAAAAGGATCCGGACCAGGAAGAGAGCAAGCCCGGATTCCAGGTACGTGTTTATGGCTTAGAGTACTACCCAACCGTTCCTGGCATTCACCTGTTAGCGACAACTTTTTTTTTTTTAATTCTCCCAGTAAATTAAGAACAAGTGTGTTTAAAATTAGCTTAAAATTCAATTTTAGCTTCCTAGAATGTTAATAGAATACTCAGTATAATAAAACTCGGTATACTTGATGGCTACTCATTTTTGTCTTCTGTAAGACTACAAACAAGCACAAAAGGTGTCAATACTTAAGACCAATATTTGTTTAGAAAACAGTTACTGGAAGCAGCTGCTGTGCACTAGTTGGGCCTTCATTACTTGGCCACAGAACAGCAGTTCCTGTGCTAAGTGGGAGACGGTGCCCTTCGGAACCTCACTACTTACAAAAAGCACAAAGTTAAGAATTTCAAGTAGGGGGGCCTCCCCGGTGGCACAGTGGTTGAGCGCTGGGTTGCGAAGCTGCCCGCAGCGTCTGCGGCGCCGGTTCGATCCCCTGGCTGCTCCCTGGCCACCAGAGGAGGGTCCCACATGGCGCGCAGACCTCTCCTGCCGCCCGCTGCTCCCCTCAGCAGTGTACTTCGGTCCTTCTGCCTGCTCTGCTCCCCGCTCTGGCTCTGGTGAATTCTCTCACCCTCCCGTGCTTCTGACTGTACCCAGTGCATGTATAAACAAAACAAACAAACAAATAAACAAACAAACAAATAAATAAATAAAGCATGCCTCTATTAAAAAAAAATTAAAAAAAAAAAAGAATTTCAAGTAGGAACGCATTTAATGTTAATACCTACACATTTGTTCAGCTGTTGGTTTTTCTCTTTTATGTGACAATCAGAGGAAACTCTGGTTATTATTGTTTATCGCTGAATCGGTAATTCTTTTAGTATATTTAAATGATAAACATTTTCCTTCGCATTTTCACAGCTGTGTATTTCATAATAACAGCCTCTTTCTCGTGTGCTAGATCTGGGAACTGAGGGCCTGGGAGGGTTAAGAAACAACCATTTGTGGAATAAGCAAAGGCTTTTAGGGTGGAGAGATTTATTTAAACCCCAGGAAACAAAATGCATTTATGGTGTTAGACAAGAGGGAGACAAGGTTGATATGGCTGCATGGTTGAAGCCATTGGTTACACGAGCACTCGGTATCCAAGGGTGTGAGATTGAAAGAGGAAAATGGGTTGTTCTCTGGTTACTGAGACATAGCACACAAATGCAGCAGATACATATATCTATATAGGATGATTTCCTTACATTTAGAAAGTAGTTGATGCTGGTTACTGTATAACTGATTTTCTCTCATTTTCCTATTAAGGAGTAGAAAAGGATGGAGAAAGAAGAAAGAATCTGTTCTTCACTTCATCACCTGAAAAGTGACATCCACTGACGTGATAGTTCTCTAACCTTTTACAGATGTATTTAATAGCATGTGTTCACGTTTTAAGTTTGTTTTAGATAAGTTGAAACATAGGCAGATTTTTAAAGGGTAAATAACACTCAAACCTGTTTTACCTTCTTGTATTGCCAACTTTACCATTTGTTAAAGCATCACTTTCCACCACTTGGGAAGCTTACATTCCTTTATCACAGCCCAAGTGTTCAGTGTCAAATGTAAAACAATTTTTGTAAAGAGAGAATGGAGGCAAGCCTTTAGAGCTACACTGTATTTTGTTAGTCGCTAGCACGTGTTGCTGCTACACCGTTTGAAATGTGGCTAAGTCTGGTTTGCGGTGTTCTGTGAATGTAAAAAACTACTTTAAAGATCTTACTACCTTATTACATATTGAAATGATAGT
>NW_023601543.1:19850080-19930367 GCF_014898055.3 Talpa occidentalis | reverse complement strand
AAATTTGTTTTATGATTCATTTTGTTTTTCAGAATTGTATACATTCACAACCTTAGGAAATTATTAAACGTTAGAACTATACAACAAATAATGGCGACATGGCGTTGAACTTTAGAAATCACCTAGTTTTGTATATCCACTTTACATAAACGGAATCTGAGAGTTAGAATAGAGAAGTCTGAGAGTTAGAAAGTGGAGGTAATTTGTTCTAGTTCAGACAGCAAGTTATTTCAAAACTGAAGCTAAAACCTAGAATGGAGTGGTACTTCTCTCTCTGAGGGAATAAAGAAGAAACAAGGAGAATTTTCTGACCTAGAAAGAATGAATCTATGGAAAATTCCATTTTTAAGTTTATTTCTTGGAATAGAGTATACCTTTTTCCTTTCACAAGTTGTATTGATTTGCCACTTGTTTGCATAACTTTAATTTTGGAAGTAAAACTTCATACCTCTCTATGTGTGCATGCATCACTCCCCTTCCACCAGATCTTTAGTGCCACAGCCCTATTGCCTTCATTCTCTAGCCCTTCCTCCTTCCCTGCTCATCTGTTCTAGTAACCAGTATATTTTTCACAAAATCTAAGAATTGGAATAGCATATTTCCTACATTTGTACTAGTCCAACCTTTAGAAAATTAGGCTGTTAGAAGTCACAGAGGGAATTGGCAGCTGTTATAAGAAAAAGCAAAAGGATTATGCCAGACTTCATAAATCTTGGCATATTTGAGAAAATGTCCCAATATGTTATATATGCTTATTCATGTGTGTAAACCTTTGGCTATTATGCCTTTTCAGTATAAATATGTTTTGCGTTATAAGTTGATCTGAGTGTAGAATCAGTTTATTAATCTATAGGAACCCAAATACCTTCCTTGCTTTGCTAAATCTCTTTGCTTCAAAATCCTACTCTTTTGCTCTTATTTTCTTTCTACATAAAGCAGCAAGGCGAGTAGGGCAGGTCAGAGTGGTCAAGAAGCACATTCTAGTTCTCTCAAACTCTGCTATCTCTTTAGCTTTAGTGACAACTACCTTTTGATCTCATCTCGGACAGTTTTAAGATCAAACCATAATAGCTATGTTTTACTAGAGTGTAAAAGTGCTGCTTAAAGAACTGGGAAACCAGCAAGAAGTGGAGAGACAATCAAAAGGAGAAAGTAATGTAGCTACTCTCCAAGCTGGATACACACAGATTTTTGTTCTTTAAGAACAATGAGGACACTAAAAATTTATACAAAAAGCAATGTACAAGTATAGAGAATATCACAAGTCAGACTGATCACTTCACTAAAGGTTTAAACAGCCAGTTTCTCTGAGAAATTATGAGGTGAAACTAACAAAAGACATGTCTGCTTGGTAAATGAGCTCATCATAGAGTTTTTTGCTCTGGGTCATATCAGACCCCATGTAGGGCAAGTCATGAAACATGCTGAAGCAGTAAAACCACTGAGGAAAGGGGAAAACAATAGAATTTAATGACCATAGGAAGATCCTGATATATGTGCTCTGCTGGCCTAAGAGCAATAAATAAATCTGTATAAGAAATACTAATTGCTAATCACTCTTTTGATGTCGACAGTTTCCAAATTTATTTTTAATAAAACAAACTGTTTGATTTGTGAAATGAAGTCTTATATGGAATCCTAATATAAAATAAATGAAGAGTAAAATTGATGAAAGCAGAGCTTCTCTGATTGTAGCATCTCCACAAGCATAATTTGGAAAACACTGGGTTATGGCATTCAAGACTCCTTTAAAATGCAACAATATAACCAGGGAGTTAGAACATGTTAAGGTATTTTCCAAAAACACTCTTGGAAAAATTAAGTAAACCACATCTCAGATACTGTGCTCACTGCGAGTCCTGCAGGCCTAGTGCGCTTTATGGTGGCCAACGCAAGGAAAGTTACTTTGGGCTGGTCAACCATGGGCATAGCTTGGAAACCACGTTGGGCACCAAACTGTAATAGGGCAGGGAGAGGGGCACTCCAGACCCCGCAAACTGCCTGCTCTAAATGGGTTCTGCCATCTGCCACATCAACACAAAACATATGAGACTTTAGTGGAAAGGAACTTTAATACAATTAGGAAACAATACAGGAAAGGCAAAGAATCTAGTTTTTAAATCAAGCACCCAAAGTTACCCGTCTCCTCGTGGGTAAAACTCCATCCAAATGGGATTGGCCCAGAGCAAGTCCCCAAAGCCTGCCACAAGTCTAAAGCATCTTCCAGTGGGGACCCACAGAAAAGGGTCAGAAACAACCAGACAAGCCTGGAAGGAAAAGAGCAAAATCAAAATCAAGATAAAAGCCGCCATTTCACCTCCCCTTGGGTCTCTCACCCACATCTGTGTCACCCAGTCCACGATCAAAAGGCAAAGTGCAGTTTCTTCATGTGTCTCTTGGCCCCATGTGCCTCCTCCAGGTCTCCTTCTGGATCTCCACCCTGCTTCCTTCCTTCCTCAGTTTCCTCTGCAGCTTCTTCTCTCCCTGCTCAGCTCCACCCTCCATTTGGGTGGGGCAGGGAACCTGGATCCTCCCCCTTTCCTGGGGACCACCCTGTTACACTGGGAGCTATATTTTTTAGGAGGAGCATAGAATCTGAATTTATCCAGAATAGGATTCCCTATGTTTTGCAGTGGAACTGGGACTTGGAGTCACAGGTCTTTTAAATTTTGCCTCTGCCATTTAATACCTATTAATTTGGCGAGTTCATCTTTCTCAGCACAATGTCCTTATCTCTACATTGGGGAAAGTAATGGTGGTGGTGGTGGTGATGATGGTAACTGAAAATAAAGTCTCAATGAAGGTTATATAACAGTGTGATTTCCATAAAAAGGGGAGGTTCCAGGTTCCCTGCCCCCCTAATGAAGGGTGGAGCTGGGCAACAAGCAGAAGCTAGAAAAGCCTTTGGAGAGAAGACTTGGATATAGAGAAAAGACTTGGTGAAGGGGATATGGGAAGAGGCACATGGAGCAGAGAGGCATGTCAGTAAGAAGGGCACTTCTGCTTCTTGGCTTTGGACTTGTATCAGAGACTTGGGGGACATGGAAGGAGACACTTGAAAGAGATGTGGGTGAGAGACCTGTGGGGAGGCTGACAATGGCAGCTTTTATCTTGATTTGTACTTTGATTTTGCTCCTTTCCTCCCTGACTTGCCTGGTACCTTCTGTCCCTTTCCTATGGTTACCAGCTGGAAGGTGCCTTAGAATAGCGGCAAGCTTTCAGGCCTCAGTGGCTCTGTGTTAGGCCAACCCTGTTTGGCTTGGGCATTTATCCATGAGGGCATAGGTAACTTGGGGTATTTTATTAGAAAACTGTCATCCTTCCTTCTGTGTATACTTCTCTTTGTGTGTATACGAATCCTATTAAAGTTCTTTTCTGTTAATAGTCTTTCATACTAGGAATATCCTTTGTCTTTATGCAGTGGATGGTAGAACCCATTTAGAGTGTGCAGGTTTTGGGGGTTCCTGTGATACCCTTCAGTTTGCACTCTTAACGGTTGGACAAAGAGTTTATGAAATACCTGAAGTAAGAATTTGAACTCCAGAAGCAGTCTGACAGATTTTACTCTGTGAGAACCTTTTCCAAAAACAAAAATTTGAATTCAGTTTATATAGTAGGAACTTTTCAGTTAATGACATTAAGAATATAATTATTCTTTTTTTAAATTTTTTAAAGATAATAGGTCAACTTTTTTTTATTTATTTATTTTAATTAATAAATTTTATTTTTATATTCCCCATACAATTGCAATCCCCCCATTCTGACCCCAATCCCTTCCCTCCCGCCCCACCACCCCAAAAAGTGTCTCTGGTTCATAGTTTTTGTTGATTTTGATTTTCACTTTCTTATAGTTATTCATTTTCCTGGTCCCTTATTTAAGTATTCTAGATTCCTGCTATGAGTGAGACCATCCGGTATTTTTCTTTTTCTTTTTGGCTTATTTCACTGAGCATGATCCCTTCCAGCACCATCCATGTTGCTGCAAATTGCATGTGTTTATCTTTTTTGAATTCTGAGTAATATTCCATGGTATATATGTACCACATCTTCTTGACCCAGTCATCTATTTTGGGCATTTGGGCTGTTTCCAAAGCTTAGCTATTGTAAATAGTGCTGCTATAAACATAGGGGTGCAGGTGTTCTTTGGAATTGATGTTTCTGTGTTCTTTGGGTAAATACCTAGGAGTGGAATTGCTGGATCCTGTGGAAGCTCTATGTTTAGTAGGTCCAGAAATCTCCACACAGCTCTCCATAGTGGTTGGACCAGTTTGCACTCCACCAACAGTGCAGAAGAGTTCATTTTTCTCCACAACCTCGCCAACATTTGTTGTTGCTAGTTTTTTTAATATGTGCCATTCTCACTGGTGTAAGATGGTATCTCATGGTAGTTTTGATTTGCATTTCCTGATTGCAAGTGATGTTGAACATTTTTTCATATGCCTGTTGGCCATTCGCATTTCCTCTTCAGAGAAGTTTCTTTTTAGCTCCTCTGTCCATTTCTTGACTGGATTATTTTCTTTGTTGTTGTTGAGTCTCATCAGCTCTTTGCAGATTTTTGTGATCAGTCCTTTATCATTAGTGTTGTGTGCAAAAATGTTCTCCCAGTTGGTGGGGTTTCTCTTTGTTTTTGTTATTGTCTCTTTTGCTGTGCAGAAGCTCTTTAATTTGATGTAGTCCCAGCTGTTTATCTTTGCCTTCACTATCACTGCTTTGGGTGATGTGTCTGTAAAGATGTCTTTGATATGCAAATCCCGTAGTGTTTCGCCTATATTTCCTTCTATGTATTTTATGGTTTCAGGTCTTATGTCTAGTTCTTTAATCCATTTTGAGTTGATTTTTGTATATGGTGTGAGGTAGTGGTCAAGCTTCATTCTTTTGCATGTAGCGACCCAGTTTTCCCAGCACCATTTATTGAACAAACTTTCTTTGCTCCAATGCATAGTCTTTGCTCCTTTGTCAAATATTAGTTGACCATAAACCTGTGGGTTTATTTCTGGATTTTCTATTCGATTCCATTGGTCTGTGTGTCCGTTCTTGTTCCAATACCATGCAGTTTTGATGATTATGGCTTTGTAGTATAGTTTGAAGTCTGGGAGTGTGATGCCTCCATTCCCTTCTTTTTTTTCAGGAGAGCTTTGGCTATTCGGGGTTTTTTGTGATTCCATATGAATTTCATCAATAATTGTTCTATTTCTTTGAAGAATGACATTGAAATTTTGATTGGAATAGCATTGAATCTGTAGATTGCTTTTGGTAGGATGGCCATTTTAATAATGTTTATTCTCCCAATCCATGAGCAGGGGATGTCTTTCCATTTCTTTGTGTCTTCTTCTATTTCTTTTAACAGTGTTTTATAGTTTTTTTTGTATAGGTCCTTTACCTCTTTTGTTAGATTTATTCCCAAATATTTGTTTTTTTTGTTTCAATAATAAAAGGGATGGTTTTTTTGATTTTTTCTTCTTCAGATTTATTGTTTGTATATAGGAAGGCTACTGACTTTTGCGTGTTGATTTTGTATCCTGCCACTTAACTGATTGATGAGTTGAATTAGTTTTTCTGTGGAGTTTTTGGGGTTCTCTATGTATATTATCATATCATCTGCAAAGAGTGATAGTTTGACTTCTTCTTTTCTTATTTGGATTCCTTGGATGTCTTTCTCTTGTCTTATTGCTCTGGCTAGGACTTCCAGTATTATTTTGAAAAGCAGTGGTGAAAGTGGACATCCTTGTCTTGTTCCAGATCTTAATGGAATTGCTTTTAGCTTTTCACCATTGAGAATGATACTGGCTGTTGGCTTGTCATATATGGCCTTATGATGTTGAGGTACATTCCTTGTATCCCAAGAATTTCAAGGGCTTTTATCATGAATGGGTGTTGCACTTTGTCGAAAGCTTTCTCAGCATCTATTGATATTATCATATGGTTTTTATATTTCTTTTTGTTGATGTGTTGGATAACGTTGATTGATTTTCGGATGTTAAACCATCCTTGTGTCCCTGGAATGAATCCTACTTGGTCGTGGTGAATTACATTATGGATACACTGTTGGATTCTGACAGCTAAAATTTTATTGAGGATTTTTGCATCAGTGTTCATTAGGGAGATTGGCCTATAGTTTTCTTTTTTTGTGTTGTCCTTGTTCGGTTTTGGTATTAGTGTAATGTTGGCTTCATAGAACGTGTTTGGTATTATCCCTTCCTTCTCAATTTTTTGGAAGAGTTTGTGAAGGATAGGCACCAATTCGTCTCTGAATGTTTGGTAGAATTCATTTGTAAATCCATCAGGTCCTGGGCTTTTGTTTTTGGGGAGGTTTTTGATTACCATTTCAATTTCACTAATTGTAATTGGTCTGTTTAGGTGTTCTATTTCTTCTTTATCTAGCTTTGGGTGATTGTAGAGTTGTAGGAATTTGTCCATCTCCTCTAGATTGTTGAACTTGTTTCCATATAACTGTTCATAGTAGTTATTAATTATTCTTTTGATTTCTGCTGTGTCCGTTGTGATTTCTCCTCTTTCATTTATTATCCTATTTATTTGTGCTTTCTCCCTTTTTGCCCTTGTGAGCCTGGCTAGGGGTTTATCTATTTTATTTATTTTTTTCAAAGAACCAGCTCTTGGTTTCATTGATCTTTTGGATTGTTTTTTTAGTTTCGATTTCATTTATTTCTGCTTTGGTTTTTATTATTTCTTTTCTTCTACTGGTTTTGGGTTTTTTTTGTTGTTCTTTTCTAGATCTTTGAGCTTCGAGATTAGGTTGTTTCTTTGAGTTCTTTCTTGTTTCTTGATGTGAGCTTCTATTGCTATATATTTTCCTCTTATTACTGCTTTTGCTGCATCCCATACATTTAGGAAATTGGTGTCCTCCTTGTCATTCAATTCAAAGAATTTTTTAATTTCTTCTTTTATCTCCTCGTTAGTCCAGTGGACTTCCAGTAGTGTGGGTTTCAATCTCCACGAGGTAGGAGAGTACCTTGCCTTCTTTTTATGGTTTATTTCTAGTTTGATGCCTTCATGGTCAGAAAAGATGGTTGGTATGATTTCAATCTTGGTGTATCTGTTGATGTTTGTCTTGTGCCCCAGTATATGATCGATCCTAGAGAATGATCCGTGTGCGCTTGAGAAAAATGTATACTCAGATTTTTTTGGGTTTAGTGTTCTATATATGTCTGTTAAGCCCAAGCACTCTAGATCCTTATTTAGAGCTTTAGTGTCTTTACTTATTTTTTGTCTTGTTGATCTATCCATTGTTGATAGTGGTGTGTTGAAGTCTCCCACCACGTATGTGTTTTCTCTGATGCCTGTTTTCAGAGATGCCAATAGTTGTCTGATATATTTTGGTGCTCCTTCGTTTGGTGAATATATGTTAGTGAGTGTTATTTCTTCTTGAAGTATTGTCCCCTTGATCATAATGTAATGACCACTGGGGTCTCTTTTTATCTTTTTAAGTTTGAAATCTGTTTTATCTGATATGAGTATAGCTGTTCCTGCCTTCTTTTTTGGTCCATTTGCTTGTAGAATTGTTTTCCATCCTTTAACTTTGAGTCTATTTTTATCTTTTGCAGCTAAATGTGTTTCCTGGAGACAGCAAAAGGTTGGGTTTTGTTTCTTAATCCAGGCTGCAACTCTGTGTCTTTTTATTGGAGAGTTTAGTCCATTTACATTTAGAGTTAGTATTGATATGTTAGCATCTGTATTTGCCATTGTGTTTGTCTTTCCTTTGATTTTATTTATTTATTCTTTTAATAACTTTCTTTGGCCTTCTTTTGTTGTTATTCGTCCCTCTGAGGTTTTGGCTTTAGGACTCCTTGTAGTATTTTTTGGAGTGGGGGTTTAGTCGTAATAAAATTCCGGAGTTTCTGTTTGTCTGGGAAGGTCCATATTCTTTCTTCAAAGAGGAAGGAGAGCTTTGCGGGATAGAGTGTTCTTGGTTGGCATCTGTTTTCTTGGAGTCTGTTGACTATGTCCCTCCACTCTCTCCTTGCCCGTAGTGTTTCTTCAGAGAAGTCTGATGTCAGTCTGATTGGTTTCCCTTTGAATGTTATTTGTTTCTTCCCTCTTGTTAGTTTCATTATTTTTTCCTTGTCTTGGATTCTTGGGAGCTTTACTATTATGTGTCTTGCTGTATTTTTCCTTTCGTCATGGAAGTTTGGTGTTCTTCTTGCTTCTTGTATATCAATTTTCAGATCCTTCTTCGCATTTGGGAAGTTCTCTTCAATTATATCCATGAATATTTTCTCTGTTCCTACATCTCTCTCTTCTCCTTCTGGGATTCCTATAACTCTTATATTTCCTTTCCTCATGGAGTCAGATAGTTCCCGAAGTCTTTCTTCGGTCTTTTTCCTTCGTACTTCTCCTTCCTTTTCTGTTTTAGTTCTTTTTATTTCTGTGTCTTCAAGAGTACTTATTCGTTCTTCCATTTCATCTATTCTGCTTTCATTGCTTTTCCCAGAGTTCTTTAGCTTCTCCATTAATTCTTTGATCTCCTGCATTTCTTTTACTTCCCTCTTTAGGGACTCAATTTCATTCTTCTGGTCATTAATTATTTTCCCCTTATCATTGTTTTCCTTTATGACTTCTGTCAGTTTTTTAATCACAGCAATTTTAAATTCTCTATCTGGAAGGCTCAGAAGTTCTTCCAAGTTACTGTCGTTGCAATCTGGTAGATGGTTTTCTTTTTGCGGTGTGCTTTTTTTGCTGAGGAGTTGCTGGGTTGCATGTGGTTTTTCTACTCCCTACTGCCTGTTTTCTAATTTGCCGTATTCCTTGTGACACTGTGTTGCTGGTACTGGCCGGCATCTTGGGCGACCTTCCCAGCTCACCACTGTCTCCTCTGGGGAACTTCTGCTGGGTTCACAAGTCTCCAGCAAAGAAAGGTCCCTGCTCTGTCTCCTCGGTGAGCCTTCCGTTGGGTTCACACAGTCTCCAGCAAGAAAGGTCCCTGCTGCAAAATGCCGGTGCAGGGGACGAGCTCCCCTACATGCCCGGTCTGTCCCAGCGGTGGGTGCTGCTCTCCTCTGGGCTGGAACTGCAGTCTAGAAGGTGCCCGGTGTGGGCAAGCCTCCCAGCTTACCTCTGTCTCCTCGGTGAGCCTTCTGCTGGGTTCACACAGTCTCCAGCAAGAAAGGTCTCTGCTGCAAAATGGCGATGCGTGAACACGCTCCCCTGCACGCCCGGTCTGCACCAGCGGTGGGTGCTGCTCCCCTCTGGGCTGGAACTGCAGGCTAGAAGGTGCCCAGCGTGGGCAAGCCTCCCAGCTTAACCTCTGTCTCCTCGGTGAGCCTTCTGCTGGGTTCACACAGTCACCAGCAAGAAAGGTCCCTGCTGCAAAATGCCGGTGCCGGGGACGTGCTCCCCTGCACGCCTGATCTGCCCCAGTGGTGGGTGCTGCTCCTCTCTGGGCTGGAACTGCAGGCTAGATGGCGCCCAGCATGGGCAAGCCTCCCAGCTTACCTCTGTCTCCTCGGTGAGCCTTCTGCTGGGTTCACACAGTCTCCAGCAAGAAAGGTCCCTGCTGCAAAATGCCGGTGCCGGGGACGCGCTCCCCTGCACGCCCGGTCTGCCCCAGCGGTGGGCGCTGCTCTCCTCTGGGCTGGAACTGCAGGCTAAAAGGTGCCCGGCGTGGGCAAGCCTCCCAGCTTAACCTCTGTCTCCTCGGTGAGCCTTCTGCTGGGTTCACACAGTCTCCAGCAAGAAAGGTCCCTGCTGCAAAATGGTGATGCGGGAACGCGCTCCCCTGCACGCCCGGTCTGCCCCAGCAGTGGGTGCTGCTCCCCTCTGGGCTGGAACTGCAGGCTAGAAGGTGCCCGGCGTGGGCAAGCCTCCCAGCTTACCTCTGTCTCCTCGGTGAGCCTTCTGCTGGGTTCACACAGTCTCCAGCAAGAAAGGTCTCTGCTGCAAATGGTGATGTGGGAACGCGCTCCCCTGCACGCCTGGTCTGCCCCAGCGGTGGGTGCTGCTCCCCTCTGGGCTGGAACTGCAGGCTAGAAGGCGCCCAGCATGGGCAAGCCTCCCAGCTTAACTGCTGTCTCCTCGGTGAGCCTTCTGCTGGGTTCACACAGTCTCCAGCAAGGAAGGTCCCTGCTGCAAAATGGCGATACGGGAACACGCTCCCCTGCACGCCCGGTCTGCCCCAGCGGTGGGTGCTGCTCCCCTCTGGGCTGGAACTGCAGGCTAGAAGGCGCCCAGCATGGGCAAGGCTCCCAGCTTAACCGCTGTCTCCTCGGTGAGCCTTCTGCTGGGTTCACACAGTCTCCAGCAAGAAAGGTCCCTGCTGCAAAATGCCGGTGCCGGGGACGCGCTCCCCTGCACGCCTGATCTGAATATAATTATTCTTAATAGAAGGGGCTTCTATTATAAATTGTCCTGACCTAAAGATATACTGATGCTCGATGGAGGCATTGCAGCATTGAAACTTTACAGTTTTTAAGATCACATTGCAGAGATGCAAAGGCATGGCACCCATTGTTAAGTATTCTTCTTCTTTTCTTAAACATTAAAAAAAAATTTATTTAAAAAATCATTTTATTTATGCATCCAGGAGCTGGGGTACAGGCTAGAGGTGCGCGGAGTGAGAGGACTCACCAGAGACAGAGTGGGGAGCCAGGAAAGGTCTGCTGTGCCATGTGGGTAGCTCCCTGGCCGGGGATGGAACTCGTGCTGCAGTGGCTGCGGACAGCTTCATAGGTTACATAGGTCTTAACCCCTTGAGCCACCAGGAAGGCCCCTGTTAAATCTCCTTTATCTGGCTCCTTGGTCAGCATTAGGTATGAAAAGACTGGTTTTACCTTCAGGTAGCAAATTCCTGCACAAGCTACTGGGTGGAGCATGTTCACACTAAGTCTATAAAGATTGCATTTCGTTCTTGCTTGCTAAAGTGGAAGTGGGGGAGGGTGGGTGTCCCAGAAACGTTTAAAATATATTTGGAATTAATAATATTTAACAGAATTTTGAAGATTAATACCAAGAGTATTATTAAATGTAAAATGATATTTTTGTTTACTACTGAATCTGGGAACCATGTGATAAGGAGCCAAAAAGTGAAGGAAACCAGAGATGTGAGGGGAAAAGGAGGTCCTGAATGAACTCTGCAAACACAGGGTTTATGGACTCCACCCCCACCCCAGACCAAAGAGATCCAAGACATCAAGGACTACAAATCCCATAAGGTAATCACCACCAAAGGGAGGGCCCTGAGGGCGGAGTTAAGCAGCTGGGGTTGGTATATATAGCTGACATTTGGGCCTTGGGGGTCCCTTGGATTTTCGCCAGTTTTCAGCGTGCTACTTGGAATCCCAGCTCAGCGGAACTGGTAGGACACATTCACCAATTTATCTCTCTCTTTCTCCCTGAGTTATTCATGTCTTCATTTTCCCCTTGTTGTCAATAAACCCTTCATTACCTTTTTTATGTGTGCCTGCAGTTTAGTCTCATTGTAAGTCCCTTTTAAGTGCGTGGGTGAGGACCCACAGTCAGGCAACCCACTTCACATTGGGTAAATCCCTGTAACAGAGATACTTATAGGATGAAAATATAAGGACATAGGATAACTATTTCCTATATTTGAAAGGCTGATATGTGGGAGAATTGTTTGTTTTGCTTATTAACAGGCAGAATTGAGCACTATCCAGATGTTTTATGGAAGAGAATTTTAGCTCAATATAAGAAAGAATTTTCCACAATCAATAAGTGAAGTCGTTTTTGGAGTTGTTGGGTACTGAGAGTGGGGTCCTTGGGTTAACTCTTGGAATAGTTTCACCAGAGCTCCCCTTTCAGCGGCACCCGCGAGTTCCCCACATGAGTTTCTCTACGAGATAGAGACGTAGTTGTATCCAAAAAGGCCGGTTTATTACAAAAGGGAGAGAAGAATAAAGGACACTTGCATAGACATAATGGGCAGAAAGAGCTGCTCCCGAAAAAGACAGATGTGCTGAAAGAGAAGCCTGCGTAGTCACAGGCGGGCAGTCTTGGGAGAGCTGCCTCTGCTGCTTTGCAAAAGGTCAGTGAAGAGAAGCCCGGGCTGGTGACAGGTCACAGGCGGGCAGGAGGCTGCTGCCCGCAAAGGGAGAAAGTTGGTGGCAAGGGGCTCCTGCACAGGCACAGGCGGATGGGGGGACCGCTGCCCCTGGTCTACAAAAGGAAAAGATTGGTGAAAAGAAGCACCTGCGTAGTTACAGGTGGGCAGGCCTGCTGCCCCACGCCAGTGCAGAAATTGCGCTGATACAGTCTTCTCTTTGGGAGGGGCTCTATTCCTTTGTGGAGTGGTTTGTTTTCTTGATTTTGAACAGCTATGTAGACTTTGAAAGGGACCAGAGATTCGACAATGGCCCTTCATCACCATATCCTCACCCCAGGGTCTGCCCCACTGTGACACTCTCTAACAGCAGTCTGACACTTGATGGGGTCTCAGCCTCCTGAGGTAGAGGTTGGGCCTAAGGATTTTTCATTTCTATAGCTGGTTTAACTACTATGTTAAATACTTCTACCCCTACCTCCAGCTCCTGGCATTGTGTGAGCTAGGTTTCTGGTCTTGTGTTGCCTCCTTTCCAACCTTTTTATTCTTAACCTCCATTATAAGGAAACATCTTACTGTAACATGGTGGTCCCCTGGAAAGGGGGAGGTTCCAGGTTTCCTGCCCCACCCAAGGGAGGGTGTTGCTGAGCAGGGAGAGAAGAGGCTGCAGAGGAGACTGAGGAAGGAAGGAAGCAGGATGGAGCCAGAAGGAGACCTGGAGGAGGCGCATGGAGCCTAGAGGCACGTGAAGAAACTGCGCTTGTCTTTCGGTTGTGGACTGGGTGACACAGATGTGGGTGAGACCCATGGGGAGGTGACCATGGCAGCTTTTATCTTGATTTTGATTTTGCTCTTTTCCTTCCGGACTTGTCCGGTTGTTTGTGACCCTTTTCTGTGGGTCCCCACTGGAAGATGCTTTAGACTTGTGGCAGGCTTTGGGGCCTTGTTCTGGGCCATTCCCATATGGATGGACTTTTACCCACGAGGGGACGGGTAACTTTGGGTGCTTCATTTAGAAACTAGATTCTTTGCCTTTCCTGTATTGTTTCCTAATTGTATTAAAGTTCCTTCCCATTAAAGTCTCATGTTTTGTGTTTATGCGGCGGATGGCAGAACCCTATATAGAATAAGCAGGTTTGCGGGGTTTGGGCTGCCCCTCTTTCTGCCCTGTAACATTATGAGTTGTAGAAAACCTTACCATGTAGTGAAGGGGAACAAATTTGCTACCCCCAAATGTCTCTTTGGCTTAAGGGTTATTTTGAACTCAAAATTTTCAGGAAAGAGTGAGTAAGGATAAGCACTAGAAACTGAGTTAAACTTTTATAAGAGACATTTACATGCATAAGGGGAAATCTCAATTTTTAGCATTGTCTACTCCTCTGCTCCAGGAAGAGAGATATTCAATGATATCTACAAACAATACGAACTAACTGTGATAGATCCTGCAGGGGAGTGGAGGTGGGGGAGAAATAACAAAGTTTGTTAAATTCTCTGCCCGTCCCGTTTACTTTTCCTTCTTCCTGTGAATTGTCTTTCTCCCCTTTGAAGTTCCAGACCCCAACCTGCAATGTACTTCTCTTGTCTTTAACTGAAGATGGCATTTATGGTAGTGGCCTGAGCTATATGGGAGAGTTACTCAGTTTTCCTGGCTTATCACCCATGTATACAGGAGGAATACATATTACTAGCTTTTGTCTTTCTCCTGTTAACCTGCCTTTTATCACAGACATCTTATCCAAAAACTTAGAAGGGAGAAAATTAATTTTCCTGCTCTACGGTAGATTGTGACTTTTTTTTTTTTAATAAGTTTTATTTTTATATTCCCCATACAATTGCAACCCCCTTATTTTGACCCCAATCCCTCCCCTCCCATCCCCACCCCCCATAGAGTGTCTCTTGATCATAGTTTTTTGTTGATTTTGATATTTTCTTTCTTATAGTTATTCTTTTTCCTGGTCCCTTATTTAAGTTTTCTAGATTCCTGCTATGAGTGAGACTATCTGGTATTTTTCTTTTTCATTTTGGCTTATTTCGCTGAGCATGATCCCTTCCAGCGCCATCCATGTTGCTGCAAATTGCATGTGTTTATCTTTTTTGAATGCTGAGTAATATTCCATGGTGCATATGTACCACATCTTTTTGATCCAGTCATCTATTTTTGGGCATTTGGGTTGTTTCCAAAGCTTAGCTATTGTAAACAGTGCTGCTATAAACATAGGGGTGCAGGTGCTCTTTGGACTTGATGTTTCTGTGTCCTTTGGGTAAATACCTAGGAGTGGAATTGCTGGATCATCTGGAAGCTCTATGTTTAGTAGGTCAAAAAATCTCCACACAGCTCTCCATAGTGGTTGGACCAGTTTGCACTCCCACCAACAGTGTAGGAGAGTTCCTTTTTCTCCACATCCTCGCCAACATTTGTTGTGATTGTGACATTTTGATGAGATGTTGGGTTCTGTGAGCAGGGTCCATTGGGTTACCTCTGAGAAAAATTCAGCAGTTCCCTTTTCAGCAGCAAGCGGCAAGCTGGCCAAGGAGACAAAGACATTTGGTTATATCCCAAAAGGGAAGGTATATTAGGAAAAAAGGAAAGAAGGAGATGCTTGTGTTATCGTTTTCGGAGTGCAGGGTCCTTGGGTTCACTCTGGGGAAGGTGTCACCAGAGCTCTCGTTTCCGCAACATGCGGTGAGTTTCCCGGCTAGTTTCTCCACAAGACAACAGAGACATTAGTTATGTTTAAAGGGCAGGTTTATTAAGGAAGGGATAAAACAGTTAAAGAAACTTGCATAGACATAATCAGGCAGGAAGAGCTGCCCCAGAAGGGACAGGTTTGCTAAGAGAGGCCTACGTGGTTGCAGGCGGGCGGCCTTGATAGGTCTGGGGCAGGCAGGATACCAGTGTCATCCGCACCTCAGGATACTAGTTTCCGCAACTGTGTTGATGGTTATGTTCATCTCTTCTGCCCCCACCTCCTTGTGTGAGCCAGGTTTCTGGTCTTCTGGCGCCTCCTTTTTAAGTTTTTTTTTTTCCTATTCCTGTCTTCCATCACAGACACAAGTGGGCAGAAGGTGCTGCTGCTGCTTCTTCTCAAAGGGTAAAGGTTTGTTAAGAGATGCACTCATAGTCATAGGAGGGCAGTCGAGGGAGAAGAGCTGCATCTTGCCAGGCAGGAGTTCTAATATAGTGTTCCTTTTTGAAGGAGTGTTTCATTGTGGATTGTTTGCCTACTGTTAATCACTTTTAGGGTTGGTTGGGTTAATTTGTAAGGACCAGTTATTCTCCAATGACCCTCAATCTCTATATCCCCACCTTTGGTCTGCGTCTAAGCAGTATGTGTCTAAAGAATTTTCTTTTCTATAGCTGGTTTAATGACTATGTTAATCTTTCTGTCCCCACCTCCTGTTTCTGGCCTTGTAAAGCCTCAATCCCAAATTTTTTTTTTTTTTTTTTTTTAAGCAGATTTTTTTTTTTAAGATTTATTTATTTATTTGTTTGTTTGTTTGTTTTTTATTTATACAAGGACTGGGTACAGTCAGAAGCGCAGGAGGGCGAGAGAATTCACCAGAGCCAGAGCAGGATGCAGAGCAGGCAGAAGGACCGAAGTACACTGCTGAGGGGAGCAGCGGGCGGCAGGAGAGGTCTGCGCGCCATGTGGGACCCTCCTCTGGTGGCCGGGAGCAGCCGGGGATCGAACCGGCGCTGCAGAGGCTGCGGGCAGCTTCGCAACCCAGCGCTCAACCGCTGCGCCACCGGGGAGGCCCCCAAATTTTCTACTCTAAGCCTCTATTGGTTTCAAAGGAGCTTTGGGGTGTCTAGCTGTCTGGATTGTAGAGTAAGGGTTTTTCTTCATTGAACAGAATATGGTAGAAGATGGCTTTAAAGATCTGAGATCCTGTGAATCTTCTCTTACTTTTCTTTTTATTCTTTAAGAATATCTTTTTTTTGGACTGTTCCATGTCTGTCCCTTTTTTGATAATAGCAGAATAGCCCAGGAGAGGTCTTCTGAACCAGGCATAATCAATCATAGTGTCACAACTTCTTGGCTTCAGTGACTAATTGGTTTAGGGATGGACACGTGACTGAAAGCAGGCCAAAAAGGACCACAGTCTATATTTTTAGAATTTTGTTGAACTATTGAGGGGAAAAGCATACTTTTTCTGGTAGGGATGGTTATGATAGTGAGTAAACTGAAAGTTTCTGGTAGCCATCTTGCTGAGGGGAGGTCTGTCTGAGAATGCAGCTAATAAGATAAGCAATGATCAGAGACAGTTTATGACATAACTTGAAGCTGTAGAAACAATCATCCTTGAAATCAAATTCTGGATCTTTGCCACTTACATGAACAACCAGTAAAGTAATTCCATTTTGAATTACTTTAATGGGTACTTGCAACTAAGAGAGTGTCTAATGGAGGCTTAGAGTAGAAAATTTAGGATGGAGGTTTCACAGGACCAGAAACTAGAGGTGGTAGTAGGACTGATTAACAACTCATTAAACTGGCTATTGGAAATACTTAGGTGTGAGTGGCTATGGGAAATCATTAGGTAGGTGGGGATATGGAGATCATCAGTCATTACAGGAAACACCAGCCCTTACAGATGAACTAAATCAGACCCTGGAAGTGATAGAATTTACAATAGATAAAATTCCACAAAGGAATGAATCCTCCCTTCTCCCAGCCAAAGAACACTATAAAAGAACAGGTTTTGCTCTAGCAAAGCTCAGGTTTTTTTTTAAAGATTTATTTGTTTATACATACAAGAACTGGGGTACAGGCCAGAGTTGTGGGGGGTGGGTGAGAGGATTCATCAGAGAGAGAGTGGGGAACAGAACAGGCGGTTTGACTGAAATACACTGCTGAGGGGAGCAGTGGGCGAGTCAGGAGAGGTCTGCTGCGCCATGTGGGTAGCTCCTTGGCTGGGGATTGAACTCATGCTGCAGTGGCTGCGGATAGCTTCATAGGTTGTGTCTTAACCCCTTGCGCCACCAGGGAGAGACCCAACAGTTGGTATTTTTAATCTCTTATTTTTTCATTAATTTGCTTAGTGTATCATGTTAATTCATTACAGTTTTACCTTTCATTTCTTTGGTTACTAATGAGTTCAAGCACTTTTTTGTGTTTATTGACTATTAAGGTTTCATCTGTGAAATGCTTGTTTGTGTCTTCTCTATTTTTATATTGGCTATTGTATTTTCATTTATAAGAGTTATTAATATAATCTTGGTATTAATGCTTTGTTAGTTATCTGTGTATAAATATCTTTCTCCAGTTTATGGCTTGTTGTATTACTTTCCTTATGGTGACTTTTGCTCATCGGATGACTTTTGCTCATCTTGATTTAATATGCTCATATATATCATTTTTCCTTTATGATTTAAGCCTCTTGAGTCTTGTTTAGTATATCCGTCTCTGACACATTAACACTTAATGCTCAAATTACCATAGCTTGAACTCCCATTGGCCAGAGATCTTGATTTTAACAACTCTTCCTCTCTCTACATATTTAGGGGTTCCTGCAAGTATGCAGTGAATGTGTTCACAAATCTCTTTGTCATGTATAAATCTATAACTCACAATTGCCATATTTCCTTATATTCTGCGCTCTCTTCTAGCCAATAGCCAGTGCACTTGGAGCAGTTTAGTAGTGCCTCACTATAGCTTGTATTAAGATAGCTTTCAGAAGATTTTCAACATTTATGCTTTGGATGTCAGCTTCCCTAGGGAGTCAAAGGGATTCTTGCCTCTTTGTGGAGATAACGACAATGTCTCGCTGTAGCTATGTATCACATTTTGTCCTCTAGGCACCAAATCTACATTGCTTGCATACGAAGTCTTACTATAACATCTCTTGAACAAACCAAACCAAACTAAACAAACAAAAAAAAAGGCTACACTCATTTATATGTCAAAGTTAACTATTCAGACACAATACTATTTCAGTTCATATATAGTCTAGTGACATTTTTCTACTCACCTTTAGGTTACCTAAAGCTTCAGAAAGAGTACTTAACGGTGAACAACAATTTATACTTTAAGACTGGAACAGTTAACATGTACATTCAGTTCATTTGCTTTTCACTACCTTTATTCCAGTATGAAGTGAGGAAATGTTGAGATCTGTATACTCTCCTTCATATGGTTTCGTTCCCTCCTATTACTGGGTAGAAAATATTTGGACTTAGAGTTTCTATAACAAAGGATAATTTTCAAAGATATCCAATATTAAAAATCCAATATTAAAGTTCTGATATTAAAGTATTTAATTCTTCATAGTCCAGCTGATGATACACCCGACTTTTTTTTTAAGATTTATTTACTCATTTATACAAGCACTGGGTACAGTCGGAAGCGCAGGAGGGTGAGAGAATTCACCAGAGCCAGAGCAGGGAACAGAACAGGCAGACTGATGAAGTACACTGCTGAGGGGAGCAACGGGCGTGGCAGGAGAGGTCTGCGCGCCATGTGGGACCCTCCTGGCAGCCGGGGATCGAACTGGTGCTGCAGAGGCTGTGGGCAGCTTCGCAACCCAGCGCTCAACCGCTGCGCCACCGGGGAAGCCCTGCATCTATTACTCTTTTATTGTCCTCTTGTGCTTATTTTTTGTAGTGTTTGTACTGTTTTGATTCCCTCCCTTTTCACTTCCTTTTCTACATATTTTTGATATTTTCTTAGTGGTTGTCTTTGGGATTTCAACTAGCATCTTAAATTTATAGCAACATAGTTTAATTAATATCAGCTTAGTTTTTATAGTATATTAAGAACTGTGCTCCCATAAACTCCAACCCTCCTCCTTTGTTATTATGTCACAGATTGCATCTTTATATATTATATGCCTATTAAAATATTTATAATTTTTTGTTTTATGTATTTGTCTTTTAAATCATATAGGAAACAAAAAGAGGAGTCACAGACCATATATGCAATACAACTGGCTTTATATTTACCTAAGATTTGCCTTTGCTGGTATTTTTTTATTTACTCATATGGCTTTTTTTTAAAGGTTTATTTATTCATGCATGCAAAAACTGGGGTACAGGCCAGAGGTATGGGGGTTGAGAGGATTCATCAGAGATAGAGTGGGGAACAGGCAGGTTGACTGAAATACACTGCTGAGAGGGGAGCAGCGGGCAAGACAGGAGAGGTCTGCTGCACCATGTCGGTCAACTCTCTGGTCGGGGAGGCAGTGGCTGCATCATGCTGCATCTTAACCCTTGCACCACCAGGGAGGCCCCTACTCATATGACTCTGACATAATATCTCTTGTCCTTTCAATTCAGTTGGAAATGACTTGCTGTTAGCTTTTCTTGTATAACTGGTCTATGAGCAACACGCTCCCTCAGCTTTTATCTGGGAATGTTTAATGTCTTCATTTTGGGAGCATTGTTATGCCACATAAAGGATTCTTGGTTGGCATTTTGTTTTTAGTTTGTTTATAGTATGTTGAGTATGGATCTCTTTGAATTATCCTTCTAGGAGACTGTGGAGCTTCTTGGATGTATAAATTCCCACTTAATTCATTAAATTTTGGTAGTTTTTATTCTTTTTAAAAAATACTCTTTTTCTCTCCTTTGGGACTTATAGCATGCATATATTGGTGTACTTGATTGTGTCCCACAGGCCTCTTTGACTGTCTTGGTTTTTGTTCATTCTTATTTCTGCTCTTCAAACTGATTTTAATTGCCCTAGCTTTGGGTTCACTGATTATTTCTTCTGACTGATCAAATCTTCTGTAAAACACTTCTAGTGAATATTTCAAATGAATTACTGTAATTTTCAGCATCAGAGTTACTGTTTGCTTCCTTTTTATAATTTCCATTTCTTTACTTATGTTCTCTATTTGGTAAGACATTGTTCTCCTGGGTTCCTTTCGTGTTTGTCCATTGTTTCCTTTATTTCTTTGCGCATATGTAAGACAATTGATTTGCAGCTTATATCTAGTGAAGTTCCATTTCTGGCCTTCCTCAATGATGGTTTCTTTTAATTTTTTTCACCCTATAAATGGACCATATATATTTTTTAAAGATTTACTTATTTATGCATACAAGAGCTGGGGTACAGGCCAGAGATGCAGGGGGGTGAGAGGATTCACCAGAGACAGAGTGGGGAACAGAACAGGCAGACTGACTGAAATACACTGCTGAGGGGAGCAGCGGGCAAGTCAGGAGAGGTTTGCTGTGCCATGTGGGTTGCTCCCTGGCTGGTCGGGAATCAAACTCATGCTGCAGAGGCTGCGGACTGCTTCACAGTGCGGTGCTCAACCCCTTGCACCACCAGGGAGGCCCCTGGACCATATATTCTTATTTCTTTGTATGTCTCATAATTTTTTGTTGTTGAAAACTGGACATTTTGAGCATTATAATACCGAATGTCAGATTTCTCCTTCCATCATGGAGTTTGTTGTTTCTGTTTGTCATGGATTGTAGTTTTTTTGTTTTCTTAATGACTTACAATGTATTTTTGTAACAAAAGCATAATTGTCACTGAAGTCTGTTATATTAGCTTGTTTAGCTGATGACATGACACGCATTTTCTTAAACCCCTGGAACCAAAAGAAAAAAGAAAAAAAAAAACAGAAACCAGACATAAAAAACAAACAGCCTTTGTGTGTGTTGGGGCAAGCCTTCATTACTCCTACAGCTTACAACTCTGCCTTTGCCTTCACTTTCCACTTGTACAGAGTTTGAATGTCAGCCAGAGAGAAGAGTGTAAAGACTTGGGTTTTTCCCTTAGCAATCTTCTTACAGTTGGCAAATACATGGCCTTTTAAATTTACAGGAGTATGTGGGAGCATCTTACTTACCCTTTCCTCCCTGAGTTTTGTTTTGTCTGTTTTTTTTCCCAACTGATACCCATTAGTTCCCAACATTTTCAAATGTTTATTGAAAAATGCTGCCCACTGTGTATCTACTTCTCTATCCTAAGAGAGTTCCAGGTTAGGCAAAATAAAGGCAAGTTTTTTGTCTTAATCCTTCAGGGAACCATCACCATCACAATTCTTTGAGAACAAGTCCCACGCCTCTCCTGCTGGTATCTGCCATGATCAATTTTGGGAATGTGGGCTTGAATTTTCAATACCACCTGCTGAGTTTAGAAGCTGTGCACGGGGAATGGGTAAATAAAATGCTTAAATATGTTAGTCATCTTTTTTCTTATTAAAATGTTTGGTTGCTATAATTTTTGACTATTCTCTGGAATCCAGATAAAGTTGATTCTGATAGATTTTGTCAGTTTTGGGGTTTTTTGGGGGGTGTTTTATGAGGAATGGGCCCTTGGGGTCCCCATATTCCACCACTTTCATTGACTGAACAAAAACAAACAGGCCATAAGATGTATCAAAGTGCTGTCATGCCCGCTTTTCTCCTCAGCAGCGTATTTCTGTCATCTGCCTGTTCTGCTCCCTGCTCTGTCTCAGGTGATTCCTCTCACCCTCCCGCTTCTCTGTCCTGTACTCCGGTTCTTGTATAAAAATCAATGAATCTTTTTTAAAAAAAAGTATCAAAATGCCTGAATTCTACCTGGGCATAGGCTGCATAATGCAAAGCCACAGAGTAATAGTCAAGATAGAGAAAGCATTAAAAAGCCAAATAACCTAATAGCTAGTGGAAGGCTCTTTGCACTATACTGAATTATCCTTGTGACCAGCTAGAAAGGTTATGAGTACAGGTCAATATTGGAGAACCGTCTATGTTTTAATTTAAGAATTAGGAAATAGATTTCTTTCATTTTGTCTTATTTTCAGAGAGCTGTACCGGAGTAGCCAAAAGATATTTCACCACTTATCCTCATTCGAACAGATATTACTAGGCTTTGAGTTCATCTTCTATACTTGTCATGAAGTCAGTCTATTTGGTTTTATTGGTAGTAAAATTCTTTTCCTTATAGGCTTTCCCTCTGGATTGTTGCATTACAAAATACACCATCTTTTCCCTAAGTGACTGATGAGAATGATCAGACATTCATTTTGGTCTTGGAGAATTCCCTGCTTTCTCCTCATGCATTATTCCAATTAGAGTGTTCTCATCCAGAATTTCTATTGGCTCATTTTTTACCCTGTTGGTAGAAACTGCATTTTGTTTGCTTTCCCTTAGCTCAAATGATTACGTAGTATGCAAAATCAGTACCTAGAGACAATCAATTAAAATGTTCTCTTAGACTAGGACAGGTGACTTTTCCAAGGTCTGGGCATAAAGGGAATGGATAGCGGTGATTTTAGGTATTTCTGCTCTTTTGCTTCCATAAGTATGTTCATAACTCCTAGACGAAACATCTGACTTTTAGTGTAGAAAAATTTGGTACCTAATGATCAGCTTGGTGAATGAGTCATATGAAACTTTATATGTCAGTTTATTTCCTTCATGAACTTTGATAAGAGCTAATGTTCGGTGTTATCTTCCTTGTTATTGATATCTTTGATATATTGGCAAATTTGGCTCAAAGCATTTGACTTAGCCTTAATGGAAATAAGATAAATTGGATATAACCTCTGATGAGTAAGTGTGTGTGTGTGTGTGTGTGTGTGTGTGTGTGTGTGTGTGAGAGAGAGAGAGAGAGAGAGAGAGAGAGAGAGAGAGAGAGGAGACAGGCAGACAGACAGACATGGGTAGTGGGGAGAGAGAACAATATAGGCTCCTAATCATTATTAGGAACTTGGAGTATGTTTGTGTAGACATTTTGCTAATATTTGAGGAAGAAACTTATAACAGAATGTTCTATATAGTTATTTATGTGGCCATTGACACGTCTTTCTTGTAATTCATTTGAATTTCCTGAACTTTGGATGGAGCTTCTTGGCCTCTTGCTGTACCTGCTCTCTGTCAAAGATGAATGGGTATCAGCAGTAATGCTGCTTTCTGTGCTTTCAGCCAAAGGGCTGAAGTGTTGATAGAATAGTCTTCCACACTATGGCACTTTGCCTGAGGCTAGTTCAAGGCAAATTTTACAATTATATTTATAATAATGGTAACAGCTATTAATTATCAAGACATACCTGCTGATAGTTAAATTTTATATATTACTTCTAACTCTTGCAACATTAATATTTATTTCTACTTTTTATATATCAGGAAATTGAACAACTGAGGGGACATGATTTTCCCCAGGTTACATAGCAAATAGTTCATACCCAGGTCTCCCTGAATGCAAAGCGTTCTCTTTCCACTGCTTCAATGCTTTTCAAGGGATCTGAGTTATTACTGTACTATATATGCTTCCTTTTCTGTTCCTCTTCTTTAAATAGCTGTTATTTTAACATTTCGGTATTCCTGGCACTGTATTTGCAACATGTTATACGTAAGGCTCACAACAGCCAGGTAAATATTAGTATTCTCGTTTTACAGATGAGACCATTTTCCATTAGGACATGCCTCCCTGCCTTTCTCTAGTTTAGAGTAACTTTTGTACCTGAGGTAGGTACACTTGAACCATGCTCTGGCCCTTTCTTTGCTATTTGTATTATAACTTCTCAGACCCATGTTCCAGGTGATTCCATCATCTTTTTCCTTGATGGGTGCTAATCATTTCCTGTTACCTTCCTTTTGAGCACTCCCTTATAAACCCACAGCCTTCCTGTTCACTTATAAAAATGTAAACTTACCCAAGCTTGGTGTTCCTCAGCTTTAATGGAAATTCAGTAACTCATATAAATAAGATTGGCCATCAGACTGGCTAATTCCTTATAACCCCCTCCTCCAGAAAAAGTGTGTTAGTAAAGTAGCCAACCTATATTTTTCCCCTGTGGTTTTAGCATTTCTGTGGTTTAAAATTATTTATATAAAGAGGAATTTGAGTTGCTTCCTTCACTTTCCCCTCCTCTATAATTTTTGGAGGACTTAAAGTTCTGAGAAAAAAACAAAACAAAACTAGCGTTATATATTTACAATCAACCACTCTTTCCCAGCACTGCAATTAATTTAGCACACATATTGTGTGACATTTCCTTTTCTCTGGTGTCTTTTAGAATCTTCTCAAGCTGAGGCCCTCATTTCCTTTTGTCTGGATTATTATGCCTCACTCCTAACTGATCTTTCTTTTTTATGTGTCCTTTACATTAAAGCCAGAGTTGCTTTCTGGAAAAATAAAATCATGGACTTGGGTATGTCATTTTGCTCCTCCAAATGGTTTCCTTTTGAATACAGAATAAGATCCAGTTTACTTTGTGCCTACAATTTAATCTCAGCTGTATTCTCATTTTATTTTGCATAACACAATCTCTACCATTCTGTGATCCACAATGACAGTACTGGAAGGTGCTCTAAACTTAAACCAAGTGAGACAACTCTGTTTTTACCCTACAGGTTCAGCTCTGTCCTTTCTTTCCGACATGCTCATGCTTTCTCCTTTCCCGGGAGTACCCCATTTTGCATGCCTTTGAAGCCATTTCTCACTAACTTTACCATAGTGCCTCCCCAGATGCCTCCAATTGGAATAAATTCCTTGGTCCCTTATTTTCCAGTAGCACATTGGTTACACCTATTTTAGAACACTTTTTAGACCCTGCTTGAGGCCTCATTTTTTTAAATATTCATCACACCTTCCATCTCAGTCTTGCAAATAGTATATGCTGAATAAAGATTCATTGGTTTAAAATGGACTAAATCAGTAAACTCTTTAACACAGAAGAATAAATGATTAATACTTTAAGTCACTGATATTTGCAATCTAATCTAAGTTCAGTGAAGTTACAAAGTGAATAATTTGCCTTTGAGCTCTGTGAGGATCCTGTCCCCAAATGCACAGGGCAAACCTACCTTCTCTAGGCAATACCCTCTGACAGTGGCTTCAAGTTGGTTATGTCTCTAACTTTATCTGGGGAGTCCTTTGATTTTTAAATAGTGCAGTTTCCTGGGTTTTATCCTAGAACCACTGAATTGAAATTTCTGGACTTGGGACTTAGGAATTTGCATGTTTCATAGGTCTACCTGACACTTGGTGGCACTTAGGCCGAGAGACCCACTGCATTATACTCTTAAGTCTACATGATGATGCACTGTACTTCCTGTCAAAATTTATCTACTTTGAAATTCCTGCTTTTGGGACTCAGCTTGCTGGCATTTTTGAAAAGTGATTTGATGTACTTTTACATTTCCTTTCACTAAGTTATTAATGTCTTATTTCTCTCAAGGGCATTTACTTTTCAATAGGGCACTCTGGAAGACGACATGGAAAACATTGCCTCTAAGAACAGGCAATATTTGGATATTTTAGTAGGAAAAAGAGTCGATCCCTTTAAAGAACATTAATTCTGAAATTGCTGTGGGAAGCGGGTAAAAATTATAGAGAATGTAGAGTTTTGTTAAATTATTTCTCTCTAAATTGCTCTTGCCTTAAGATTGGGACGGGGTTGGAAGATGTAATTAGAGAACAATATCTCATATCCTGCTACAGGGAAAATGGGATGAAAGGGAAAAACAATGGGCCTTGATTCCTTTTTCTACCTGAGCAAGTGGTTTTTCAAAGTGGTTTTTCAAGTCAGGATTTTAGAAAAAAAAGAAAATTTTTCCTAAAATGCAGAGAAGACAATTCAGAATTTTCCCAAGAGGATGCAAAGGAAACTAGTAGTGAAATATCATTTCCAGTTAAAAATCAAGGGGTAGGACATGGTGTTACAGAGTTTCTATTTCTTTTATTACTATATTTCTTGGCTTCTTTTATTACTATATTTCTTGGCTTCTTTTATCTAAGAACTTTTCATTAATGGATACCACTATTTTTATACAAAAGTTCTGTTTTGTAGGTAAAATCATGTCCATGCTTAGAAATAGGTTCTAGATGTTTGGAGTCTCAGTTAATTATGCTTAAGGTCAGCATATGATTACAAAGTTTACAGGACTCTAATCCAGTTCTCTCCAAACATGCTTGATCATCCACCTGTACTGAGAAAATATGTGCATTTATTACAAAGTAGTCTATATAGTGCTTTTATTTATATTTATTTACATAATGTTACATGTAAAACAGATTTAATAGACTATAAACATAAAACATGCAGAAAAGGAAATACAACTAGATTATATACATAGAAATGTTAATATTATCTTTCTAAATCCCAATGTTTCAAGTATTCATGGGGTACATGCAAACACTTTTGATACTGCTATTCTTACCTGTTCTCAAACTCTAGTTGAGTATTAGAGTTACCTTGGGATATTCAAAAGACAGATGTATTCTTGTGCTCCTCCCCAGGCTTATTGAATTAGAATCTCACGACCAGTACTTGGGAGTTTGTATTTTGAAAAAGCTACCTCAGGGAATTCAGACGCCCTGTCCAGTTGGGAAATAGTGATCGCACACCAGAGGTAGCGTAGTGATGGTCGATCTCTAGGACCATGATTCTTAACCTAGCTACAAACTAGAATTACCTGGAGAATTTTAAAGATGCTGATGTGTGAGTACCAACCCTGGAGATTTACAATTTAATTTGTCTGAGGTGTGGCTTGGACATTGGGATATTTAAAGCTTCCCAGCCAGGGTTGAGAACCACAGCTGTTGAAATAAAACAGAGTCTGAGAAGCTGTGATAGGACTACTTTTTTTTCATTGATTAAACTTTTTTATTTTCTTACATTGTTGTTCATTTTTGTACAATATTCGATTTCTCCCATCAGGTGTAGTCCCCTTAAATATCCCACTACCACATCACCCATGAACCATCACCACAGTCCTTTGTGCTCTTCTCTCCCCTGCTTTTACCCCACCCCCTCCATGTTGTATCACTCAGATCTACAGTTTGCCTGCAAGTTTGGCTTTTTCATTTTGACCCTTTGTCTGGGTTCCCTACATTCCTTCTGTAAGTGAAGCCATCCAATATTTTTTTTCCTTTCAGACTTTTTTTCACTGAGCATAATCCATTCTAGCTCCATCCATGTTGCTGGGAATGGCATGAGTTTATATTTTTTGATTGCTGACTAGTATTCCATTGTGTATATATAACACACATTCTTGATCCACTCATCTATTTTGGTGGCATTTAGGTTGTTACCATATCTCAGCTATTGAAAATAGTGCTGCAATAAACATAGGAATTTAGGTTTCCTTTGAAATTAATGTTTTTGTGTCCTAGGAGTGGAATTGCTGGGTCATATATGGTAACTCTATTTTTAGTAATTTGAGGAAACTCCTCACAGCTTTCTATAGTGGTTGGACCAGCTTGCTTCCCACCAGTGGTGCAAGAGGGTTCTGTTTCTTCCACATCCTCACCAGCATTTGTTGTTGCCAGTTCTTTTTTTTTTTTTTTAATATGGGCAACACTCTCTTGTGTGATGTGGTATCTCATTGTGGTTTTGATTTGCACTTCCCTGATTGTAAGTGATGTTGAGCATTTTTTCATACTGTCGGCTGTTTGCATTTCCTTTTTGGAGAAGTGGTTTTTTTTTTTTTTTTTTTTGTTCTTCTGCCCATTTTTTGACCCAGTTGTTTGCTTTGTCTTTGTTGAGTTGTGTACACTCTTTGTAGCTCTTTGATATCAGTCCCTAACAGGTTGTATGGAGTGCAAATATTTTCTCCCAATCTGTGAGTTGTCTCCTTGTTTTCATTATTGTCTCATTTGCTGTACAGAAGCTCTTTAGTTTCATGTAGTCCCACCTATTTATTTTTTCCTTCATTTTCTTTTCTTCTGTGGATGAATCCTCAAAGAGTTTCTGAGATACATGTCATGGAGTGTTGTGCCTATATTTTCTTCTATGTATTTTATGGTTTAAGGTCTTAACATTCAAGTCTTTATCCATTTTGAGTAGGTTTTTGTGTATGGTATGATGCAGTAATCTAGTTTCATTCTTTTGCATGTAGTGGTCCAGTTTTCCCAGCACCATTTATTGAAGAGACTTTACTTGTTCCAGTGCACATTCTTTGCTCCTTTGTCATAGATTATTTGACATATATGTGTGGCTTTATTTCTGTGTTTTCAGTTTGATTCCATTGGTCTGTGTGTCTGTTTTTGTTCCAGTACCATGCTATTTTCATTATTGTGCCTTTGTAGTATAGTTTGAAGTCTGTGAATGTAATACCTCCATTCTTCCCCTTTTCAGTCAGGAGAGCTTTGGCTATTCACCAAAGGTTTTTGTGATTCCATATGAATGTCATCAATGTTTGTTTTATTTCTTTGAAGAATGTCATTGAGATTTTTATTGGAATTGCATTGAATCTGGAAATTGCTTTTGGTAGGATGGCCATTTTGAGGATGTAGATTCTTCCAGTACATGAGCAGGGACTATCTTTTATTTCTTTTAGTCTTCTGCTTCTTTTAACAATGTTTTTAGTTTTCTTTGTATAGTTCTTTCACCACCTTTGTTAGGTTTATTCTCAGGTATTTAATTTTTTTTCTTTGGTACAATTGTAAATGGTATAGTTTTCTTGATTTCTTCTTCAGGCTGATTGTTTGCATATAAGAGGGCTACTGATTTTTTTTGTGTTGATGTTGTAACCTGCTACTTTACTGAGCTGGTTTATTGTTTTAATTAGTTTTTCTGTGGAGTTTTTAGGGTTCTCTCTATATAGTATCATATCATATGCAAATAGTGATAGTTTTAGTTCTTCTTTCCCTATTTGGATTCCTTGTATGTCTTTCTCTTGCCTAATTGCTCTAGCTAGGACTTCCAGTATTATATTGAAAAGCATGGTGAGAGTAGACATCTTGTCTTGTTCCAGGTCTTAAAGGAAATGCTTTCAGTTTTTCACCATTAAGAATATTAGCTGTGGATTTGTCACATATATCTTTATGTTAACATATGTTGTATTAGGACAATTTTGATTACAAATTTAACAAACCTAAACTAGTTTAAGCAAAACAGTGTTTATTGGTTCACATAAAGTGCCCAAGGATTTTCCAGTTTCAGACATGCATGGATTTAGGGCCTTAAATAACGCCATCAGAATATCTGCAATCTCCTACATTCCCTGACTCTCTTTTCTTGCATATAGATACATTCTTGAGTGAGCCTTTTCCATGTGGCTGGAAATATGGCCACAGTAGCTATAGGTTTATATGATCCTTACACTTGTAGTCCTAGAAAAGATAAAAAAAAATTGCTCACTCATAGTTCATACATCAGCTCTTAGGGGAGACAGATTGTTCTAACTTGTTGCAGGCATCCATTGGAACTAACCATAGTGGTCAAGAGGGAGGGGTCACATGATAAGATGATCTGGAGGTTGGGGATTGTGAGATGAATGTCTTACTTAAATCTCACAGAATGAGTTTCCCATGGGAAGGGAAGTTTGGTTTCAAGAAGAAAGGGAAAAGGATTATTATGCTGGGTAGATGTCACAATCTACTACTCAAGAAGTCTTTGCAAATTTAAACTATTTTAATGATGCTGATGGTACTGGTTGCAATATTTATAGAGTCACAATACCCTAAGACAAAATAAATATCTAAGGATGAACCTGTGTAAAGCTAGTCTTGCCTGAAATCAAGTTATAGATTCTTATATAAGCTAAAGACAATTTCACTTTTCAATGGAAATGTCAAATGAAGCCTACTTTATATATTGGCTAATTGTTCTTCCCTGCTGTGGTTATTAGTGGTGGATATCAGATCTTGAAGCTGAATTCTTTTTGGTGAAAGGCTGTTCGATGAAATCCTTAAGCCTCATGAGCCAGTCATCCAATTGCTTAACGGTTACTTAGTTGAGGAAAAATCCCTGTTTAAGTTGTTGGTTTACAGATTGATAAGGCATTGTTCTTGCTCCAGTACTCCAAGTTGCAGAAATTGTAGAACTATTAGAATTCTGACATCTGAATTTGTGCTAGGTGAAAACCCATCTCGGGGTCTCTCTCTGAGGTAGTGCAGTATATTCACAGTTGAAGCCCTGGTACTGAAAATCTCATTGTCAGTTGGGAAAACACTTTTAGAGTCAGTTTCCTCTGTAATCGGTTAACACTCTTCTTCTCCATGGAATCAAGTAATAGAAAAATAAATGCAGAGTAAATAGAATTTCATGCTTGTGCAAGTCACTGGTAAAATCATCCTTAGGGTCATGCAGGAAGAGATGTTCTGTTCAAAGGAAAATTGTCTTGAAGGGAAAATATTTTATTTCAATCTCCCTTCTCTATTTACTCGTTTTGAAGATTTGGTTTTAAAATGCTGATTCTCTGTGAGGAAATGTGCCCAGAAGGAGAATGCTTTGCACCTTTCTTAGGGATCAAATGAGCTATTATAGCTTTACCAAATGAGTGATTTATTCATGTAGATTTTGAATACTAAAAAACTCATCCACAGTTATTTATGTAAAAAGAGAGAAGAGCATATTAACACCGAACTGTGATATTATCTAAGGAGTCTACTAATTTTATCTATTGGGTAGAACAGTACAATAAACCAAGTTTTCCTTGGCAGATACATTATCATTGTTACGTGTGTTTAACTGTTATGCTCATATATACCTTTCTCTCTCTCTCTCTCTCTGTCTCTCCTTTCCTACTTGTGTGTGCACACAACTCACACAGACTCACTCTTCTACTGTTTTATATTAGTTCTCCATTGCTGCTATATCAAGTTACAGCATCAAATTACAGACTCAGTGACTTAATACAAATTTATTATTTTACTGTTCTGGAGGTTAGAAGTCCAAAATTTTTCACTAGCTAAAAATCAAGGTTTCAGCACAGTTAAATTACTTCCTGGAGGCTCTAGGGGAGAATGTATTGCCTTTTCTCTTCCAGCTTCTAGAGGCTACATTCCTTGACTTGTGGCTCCCCATCTTGCATCTTCAAAGTCAGCCATGACCAGTCAAATCCTTCTCATGTAGCATCACCCATACCTATTCTCTTGCCTCACCCTTCCACTGTTAAGGGCTCTTTTGATCCACACAATTTTTAATCCAGGATAATCTCTCTAGTTTAAAGTCACTTAATTAACAATCTTAAGTCTACCTGCAGCCTTAATTGTCTTTGGCCATATATCCCAACATATTCTCAGATTCTGATGTATTAGTCTTCTAGGGCCAGAAGAGTTGGATGTGAACATCTTTGTGTGTGTTTATATCTATATCTATATATTATTCTGTTACCAGACAGATCAAATACTCCAGATTTTTATTCTATTTTTTGGCTTCCTAGAATTCCAGTCATGTGGGCCTGCTACTTCTAATGGGCTTGGAATGTAAAGTCTAGAGAGGAACACTAGAATAGGACACAGAAGACTCAGGTTCGAAAATAACCTCTCCAGTTTGAGCTATGTAACCTTGGACAAATCATTTAACCTCCAAGAGCTTCCACTTCCTCATCCATGATCTTTTCCTCTTTCCTCTGTCAAAGCCTACCTATTCTCAACTGAAAACTCAAGTTAATCTGGAAAACTAATCCAAGTTAAAACATTAATAAATGATAATAGTTTCGTGCATCACTACTTCCCCATACAACCCCATACACATATACTCTCTCAAGTAACATTCATATTTTATAAGATGAATTCACTTTACCTGAAAGGGAATTATTTTATTGAGTGGCAAAATAAGTGGATTACACTGTTGCCTGCCTCTTAAAGCTTGAAAATGTAAGTCCCTGAACATTTAAGAGTGTTTATATAGGATGACCAAAAGGTCTGTTTTATCCAGGATAGAGTCCCAATTTATGCCTGTTGCCTTGTTTTACTCTTAAGGGTCATGATTTGGATGATAAATTATATGGCCGCTGTATTTATTTGGCACTTTTCAATGTATTGAGTGTATTTATACAATTTCCCTTGTACTTTGGGCTTTCATAAAGACAGGGACATTTTAATTACATTTGTTGTTTCTCCTGTAAGGGGGATAGAATCTGTATATTAAAGCTTCTGGGTAGTTATTTCTGAGTGACTGTATTCCATATTTCACATTTCAGCCATCTTTATTTCTCCACACACATAAAGTTTATAAGCTATCATGAACAGAATTGCATTCCTCCCTCCAACTCCAAAATCATATGTTGAAGCTCTAACTCCCAATATGACTATATTTGAAGATAGTACATTTAAGTTGTTAATTAAGGTTCAATGAAGTCATGAGGGTAGGGCCCTAATCCAGTGAGACTGGTGTCATTGTATGAAGGAGAGACATGAGGGATGTACATACACAGAGAAATGGCCATGTGATGGCACAATAAGGACAGCACCTGCAAGCCAAGGAGAGAGGCCTTCAGAGAAACTAAACTTGCCAATACCTTGATAGTGGATTTTCAGCCTCCAGAACTGTGAGAAAGATGTTTCTGTTGTTTAAGCCACCCAGTCTGTGATAATTTGTTATGTTGGCCCTAGAATACTAATACATCATCTGTGTAAGAAGCAAGTAGAGATCTTTTTAAAAATTTAGTTTCCTGTGTGCTATCCCAGATTAAATCAGAATCTCTGGTGCTATCCCATATTTAATCAGATTCAAGGAAGGTGTATATTTTTCTTAGGTGATTCTTATGAACAACTAAATTTGAGAAATATTGAAACAAGGACTTGAAGGCACTAAAGGGGGATTTCAAGTCTGTTCTCTCTTTTAGAATACTTTCTATCTGGGTGTTATAGCAGAAAGCAAGGATTGAATCTCTCAGTTGTCTTTACTAGGTAGAATTGTAAATGAAAAATTCAGGGGGCTTGGAGGCTATAGGGACTATATGTGTAACAATCAAGGAAGAGAAATACCTCTCATTTTAGGAGGAAGTTAATATCGGGGCTAACCTAGAACTAACATTTAAAAAAGCCATTGGGAAAGCTTCTGAGACTAGTGAATAATACTTGGAAATAATGTGTTGCCCATTTCCTTGGGGACATTTTAAGAGTTTTATGCTTTCAGATCTGTCTCTTTACACCTCTCTCTAATGCAGATCCACTTAGTCCCCCAAAATTGAATCCTATCTCAATGGAAAATACATTAGGGACAGGGCATCTAAGAGACATGAATTCAGCATCCTATTCTATAAATCTTGAGATAGTCCTATCTCAGAAATTAGGTACAACTTTGTGTCAGAGCTACCTAGTTGTTATTAGCACAAACTCCTGCCCAGTCCATGGACTTCATGGAAGTCTAAAACCTTCCTCTGGTTCCCTAAAATTTCAAGTTTCCTCCATAATCTATTTTCACAGAGTATTTCTAAGCAGTAATGAAATTTTGTAGAGGCTGTGGCAGATAATTTACCTTGTAGCAGTGCAGATGACTTTAACATGTACTATAGGCACTATCCACATTTCTCAACTATCCATTAGCTACCACAATCCAGTGGCATTTCACTAGCCTGTCATCTGAACCATTTCTTATCAGTTTGCCAATTCCTTTTACATTCTGTAATATTTTAAGATTATGACAACCCCTGCCCCCCCATTTCATTCAGAGCAATTATTTCCTTACCCTTGTGCTACCTGGTTATCCAGGGTTTTGGGTAGAAAGTGGTGAGGAAGATCACATTCTTTCCTTCATTGAGGACAATCTTCCAATCCAAGACAATGTTATTCTCAAGAGGAATCCTAGAATTCCAGTGACCAAATTTCTCTCCATCTCATTTCACAAAATTATATTTATTGCTGTAATTGCCATGGAGCAGATTTGGAATAGGCATAGCTTAAATGGAAGGATACTGAGCCAGATGGAGAAGAAAACTGAGCTTTATTGACTTTGTCCAGTATGTCTAGTTCAAAGCTAGGCGTTTCATATATATTTGCTTATTTAGTCCTCATCATAACCTTGTGAGGTAGATCATCATTAGTCTCACACTACAAATGAGAAAAAAATAAGGATCAGAGAGGGTAAGCTAGTAAAAAGAAAATCCAGTATTTAAATGCAGGTCTGCTGAATCTTAACTTTCCATTCTTCGACCATATGCCTCTAAATCCGGAGTCCTGGGTCCAAAGTTCTATTAAGAGTTTGTGGGCCCCTCTTTGTGGGGGGGATGGAGGGATAGGGGGTCAAAATCGGGGTTGCAATTGTATGGGGAATATAAAAATAAAAAAAGGGGGGCCTCCCCGGTGGCGCAGTGGTTGAGCGCTGGGTTGCGAAGCTGCCTGCAGCCTCTGCGGCGCCAGTTCGATCCCCGGCTGCTCCCCAGCCACCGAAGGAGGATCCCACATGGCGCGCAGACCTCCCCTGCTGCCCGCTGCTCCCCTCAGCAGTGTACTTCGGTCTTTCTGCCTGCTCTGCTCCCCGCTCTGGCTCTGGTGAATTCTCTCACCCTCCTGCGCTTCTGACTGTACCCAGTGCATGTATAAACAAAACAAACAAACAAATAAAATAAATAAATAAAACATGCCTCTATTTAAAAAAAAAAAATAAAAATAAAAAAAAGTGGGGAAAAAAAAAAAGAGTTTGTGTGCCCGCTCTGAGTTTTTGTTCTTCATCTGCAAAACAGGAAGGCTGGATTAAATGGTTTCTAAAGGCCTTCTGAGCTCAGACAATGTGTGGATATTCTAGAACTTCTCCTTACACCACTTGGCAAGTAAAACTGGATGCTGTAGTATGCCTTACTTAATTAAGGCAGGACATCATTAAGAGCTGGACCCTGCGTTTTTACTGTCCTGTACCTGAAGTTGATAATTTATGTGTAATTTACTTATTCTATGGTGGAGATTGACTGGGCTTTATAGAAACATAGGTTCAGATTTTTTTAAAGTAGGATTAGTTTACTTGAGACTCCATTTTATTTTACAAACTTTAAAACATTTTTCAATGTTACCCTGAAAATGGGAAGGCTGGAATATCTTTGCAATGCTAGTAAGTTATATGTTAATCTTGTCCTTGGTCATAATAAGAAGCAATATAAAGTATGTTCAGATCAACAAGTCTCATATTCTTAATCTTAACTGTAGTCCCAAACTGTGATGGCTGTTTCTCACATTGAGCATCATGACTTGAAATCTGCCATTTCTTCTGGTGACTGTGCTGTGTGTGGGCGGGTGGAGATAAAGAGATGATAGATTCTCAGGCCAGGTTGCTTCACCACAGTGGCCAGCATAGAGGTTAATGTATGGCCTTCGGAAGATATATGTGGTGAAAAAATATGTCACTGTATAAGATGATACTGATTTGTGGGTTTGGTGGCAAGTATTGTCTAAGTCATTACCCATGTGAAGAAGAGAAGGGAGGAGGGTGCATATAGGGTTTTGTTTAGACTTGGCTGAAAAATAGAGGCAGAAAAAGAATCTCTTTGGAGAAGTGTTTATTCAGATCCTTTTCCCATTTCTAAATTGGGTTGTTTGTTTTATTGTTGTTATGTTTGAGTTCTTACATATTTTGGATATTAAACCCTTGTCTGATATATGATTTCAAATATCTTCTCCCATTCAGTAGGTTGCCTTTTCATTTTTTAAAAAAGATTTATTTTTATGCATACAAGAACTGTGGTATAGGCCAGAGGTATGGGGGTGAGAGGATTAACCAGAGACAGAGCAGGGAACAGAACAGGCAGACTGACTGAAATACACTGCTGAGGGGAGCAGCGGGTGAGACAGGAGAGGTCTGCTGCACCATGTGGGTAGCTCCCTGGCCGGATCGAACTTGTGCTACAGAGGCTGTGGATAGCTTCATAGTGCTGTACTTAACCCCTTGTGCCACCAGGGAGACCCACCTTTTCATTTTAATGACAGTTTCTTTCACTATGATGATGCTTTTTCAGTTTGTTTACTCTTGCTTCTCTTTCTCTTCCATTAAAGATATAGCTACAAAGAAATCATTAAGGCCAGTGTCAAGGAACCTATCACTTGTTTTTCTTCTGTGTATTTTATAGTTTTCGATCTTATATTAAATTATTTTATCTAGTTTGAGTTCATTTTTATGTATAATATAAGGCCCTTCAGTGGACCCAACCTTTGTTAAGTAAGAGGGAACAGAATATAGACAGTTGAGAGCTGGCTTACCTCTCTGCTTCTTAAAATCAAGACAGTAGAAACTGGGACCATGAACTACTAGTGAGTACCTGCATTCATTTTTGGTGTTTGGTAGAATAGTTATATGTCTTTGAAATATTTGGGGGAAATCCCTGTCTAGGTGTAAAAATTAAGTTTTATAGAACAATGGTATGATTCACAATGTCAGGATATCTTGAGCAGAGACAGAAAATAAGAGGCTGAGAAGGGGAGAAGGTATTTGTGTGTGGGTGAATGTGCATTGTCAGGAATTATATGTTCCATGAAGCCTTACCAGCCTGCACAGGAGAGAAAGGTATTTAGAGTCCCACAGAGCTGTAGGCAGGGAGTTTAGGTTACAGGCTTACCAAAATACTATATGTGTGTCAATTGATTACTGGATTAATTAATTAATTACCAAATGAATTGTGATCACAATCACTCTTGTTCTCTGTGGTTATTTTATCATCATCATTATGATCATCTATCAATATGTTTGTAATCTAGCTTGATTTCTATCACCTGTCATTATCATCTGTTCTATACCTATGCCATTCTCCCAGAACCCTAGACTGAACCTCCAGTGGTGGACACATCTTTCTTTGGGGCACATCCCAAATCCTTCTTTTCTTTGTGTTCTACTCAGGTCCAGATTCTTTCTCTGCCTAGGACACCATGGAGAAGGTAGGGGAGGATGAGGACTTTTCATTAATTAGGATCTCCAATGTCAACATTATACACTAGGAATATTTTATATTAACTTTGCAGAGAGAGAAAATAGAATCTCTAAAAGATGGATTTATCCTGAGGAATAGATTACATGATACCACCACAACTGGTCATGTCAGTGAAAACTAGTAATAAAAACTACCTATTGGTATCATAGAAATAGAGAAAAAATTAGATTGATTGCCTGAACTTCTTAACTCTCAGCCAGCTATATTAGTATCATGTGGATATCACAGTACTGGGAATTGGAATGACTCAGTTTTCCAAATGCTTCCCAGTTTTTAAGTCTCAGAAAAAACTATGTCATCCTCTGCACATCTGCCTGCTGTTTGTCTTGCTTGCATATTGAAGCACTTTTTTAATGCATCCCATTGCTACTGTTTTTTAGGTGGTTGCTTCTGGAGATGATAGCTTTTTTATAGAGTACTGCTGCTACTGCTTTGATTTAGCATCCTGCTTGCAGATGCCCCTCAGAGACCTTGACTCACTGGTTATGGCTGGAATCCAGGTCCTGTCTCTCTCAGTTTTTGTTGCATGTTCTGAGCTTTGTCAGAGCCATTCTGTTTTCGATTTATCTTCTGCCAGGATGGTGGCTCCATATTCAATCTGTGTGCCAAGTGCTTCTGAGGCAGCCTTTCCAAACCAGATAATTTAATTTCTTCATTTTCAGAAAGCAAAGAGCAAGCCTCCTTATTAACTCAAAATGTGCTTATTTGGTGCTGCGTGGGGGCTGACATTATCCCCCTAAATCTTAGGAAGCTCATCTTGTTCCTGAGGTTTAATTCTCCTTAAAATCTCTCTGCATCTCTCCTACCCCCACCCCCACACACATTCTCAGACACAGATACACACTTCCAGCTCTTCAAGTTCTGTCAGTTCTTTGAGGCTCTGTTTAAGTCTTATCCTCTCCATGGACTCTTCAATAATTAGGAAGCCTGCATCATTTTTCTCTTCTCCTATAGCATCTTTTGTCTGAAGCATACAATTTAAAATTTGCTTCTTGAATTATATTGTACTGTTCTTTTCAGTTGCAGAATAAATTGTTAAAGAATTCAGTCCATGTCTTATAATTTTCCAGTGATTGCTTTTTTCATTCATCTCTTTAACAAGTCTTTATTGAGCACTTACTATATTAGATCTTATGCTAGGCACAGGAGCCTCAAAGATAATGATTAAGGAGTATCCAAGCCAGTGTGGTGATAAATAAACATGTAAGTACCAGATTATATGATAGATGCCATATTAGAAGTTAAAAATGATAGAGTACAGGGAAAGCACAAAGGACGGAAAGGGGGCAGTTCTATTTGAAGGCAGCAGGGAAGACCTCAAAAAGGTGATGATGATGATTGACTGAGCTTAGTTTTAAATGTTTAGTTCATATTTCCTTAGCAGAAAAGGAAATAAGCCCATAGCAAGAGCATCAAAAGAAAATTCATAGGGACTTGAAAAAAGTATGAAACATTAGAGAAACTGTAAGTGGTTTGACATGATTGGGAAGCAGTTGGTTAGAGTAACTGGTGAGAGAGAGAACAGGAGAAGTAACAGGGACCAGATTATGGAGGGTCTTGTCTGGTTAAGGACATTGGCTTTAGGCTCTACTGAACCATTGTAGAATTTTGTATGGAAGAGTTAATTGATCTGATTCGTGATCAAAAAAGATTACTCTGATCTAGATGGCTTGGAACTGATTAAGAGGCTGAGATTATGAGGGACTAATTGAGTACCTTGACAATAGGAAATAAGAGGAAGCACAGATTTTAGAGGTGTTAGGGAACAAAGTTGATAGGCCTCAGTGACAGGTTGACTGGGAAGGGCCTGAGCCAGGAGACAGCTGAAATGACTCCGGTTTCTGGGTTAGACTACTGGAGGGGGAGGATCAGGAAGTAGAAATCCATTCCCTTGTGGCTGTAAGTTTTCCCATCTATCCCCCTGTCAAGTCCCCCACTTCCTCTCCTGTCCCCTTGTCAAGTCCCCTCCTTCCTTCCCCTAGCAGTCCCGTGTAGGTCCACAGTAGGTGCTCAAAAATATGTGATGCTTAATTACTTTTACTCTAATAAGAGAGAGGAGAAAATCTTACTAACGATAAAGGCAGAACATAAATGTTTTTTATGGCCTTTCTTAGCTTATATAAGAAACTTTATGCAGTGGAAGAGATCTTAGTTTCATGGCCTGTTTGTTGCTGCTACTTTATTTATGACTCCTGCTGCTATGATCTATTTTTGCATTTCTTGTTGCTGGTAAGGTTCTGGTTACTTTTTTTTTTTTTTTTGTTAATGCCTATAGCTCTGATCCTTGTCCCTACATCTGATTTAATAATAGTAATCACTTAGATTGAACAGTGATTTGGAATTTACAAGGAATGCTCAGATATACTCCTCTGGTCCCTGTTACTGTACAGTGAGTAAGTAGCGAAGTAGGTTTAATTGTCCCTGTTTCATAGGAAAAGGAATTTAGGCAGTGGTGATAGGGCTTGTCAAAGATCATAAATCTGATTAAGTGGCATAACTGGGAGTCTAATTGTCTCCATATCCATTGTATTTTAATTGTACCATCTCAATCCTGCCTTGCTCTCTGGTTCCTATGACCTTCCAGACTCTTTATGGTTTATCTGATTTTACCCTCTGCCATTTTCTGGCCTCCAGTGCTTGTATGTATCTCAAGTCCACTGTATTATTCTGATATCAGTTACCTCCTTTGCTTAGACCTTACCTATACCTTTCCATGTATATCCGTCTCCATTTTGACTCTGTCAGCTGGGCATTTTGCCCTGACTCTAATCCTTGTACCCGCAGTGCTGACAGTGACACAGCAGAACTTGCAGATGGATTTGTAGAACTAGAACTTTTCTTCCCAAGAACACAGAGGAACACCCACTTTCAGTCTGTTGGAAGGAAACCTGACCTGAGGAAAGATTGGCCTTTGGACTATGTTACTTGCAAAATATTTGGCTTGTGGTTATGAGCAGTGAAAGAAGACATAATAAGCAAGGCAAGTTTTCCAGTCCACAGCCTGCCTCTTTTCTGACACAGATCTCCTTTAAGGCTCTCAGTGGACTATCCTTGCATGAACCTCGGGCTCCCTGTGAGCACATGAGTCTCCTGACTCAAATGTTTGGGACTGAGTATTTTGGACACTTTTTATTTAACATCAAACAGCTTTCAGGATCATATAAATTGTCGGTAGGTGCTTTCTTCTCCACACTGAAATGGTTTAATGGTCGGCCCTGTGTACATGACTGTGGACCTAGTGGGAGCCAGGGTTGCTTAAGCTTCCTTAGTACTTGAGTGTTTTATAGTTGAGCAGCAAGTCCTTGTGAAGCTGTTACTGCATACCAGGGATGTTATTTCCTTGTTTCTGAGTTTACCATCTAGTTGGGAAGAGAAGCCTTACATTATTCCTACTTTGATTGAACAGCACACAACCAATCCATGCTAGGAATGTTGGGATGGAAAATGATATAGGGTCAGGTTACTTCAAAAACTTCTTAAAAAAAATGACATGTGATCTGAGGCTTAGATATGGGTAAGATTTGGATTGCAGAGTGTATGTGAGTCAGTGTTGATGCTAATATTCTGGGATAGAGAATGGCATGATAGAAATCCCCTATTTAATTCTTTTTCAAAGAGTATTCCTCTCCATCTCAAGTGGCATGTTCAGGAGGGGGTCTGTCACAGCAGGCTTTTTAAATGATGTCAAATCTTACATTCTAAATCCCCCAGTTTTACAGTGTAGTTCTTTTGTAACATGATTTCAGGGTAAAGCGTGAACTTAGCCCAGGAGATTCTTTTCCCAAGTCAGGTTTCTACTCCAGGTGAAAACTGAGTTTGTACTTTTGAGATAATTGTTCTAAGAAGGCAGTGCTGCTAAAATACAGGCTAGAATAGAAAAGTTAACTTTGTGTAGCGCTGAGATGCAATTTTCTCTGTTCTTCCTTGGCAAAGATGATGCTGTGACTGGGGAGCCTTCTCAGAGTGACAGATCTGTGTGGGCTGAAGCTCCAGTTTGATCATGAGGGGGTGGGAGATGGAAATTTCTCTCCTCTATGATGGGTTCTGATGCAGGCAACTGTATGCTCTGGGAGCTATTGTTGGGAGCATGATTATGCCTTGTTTCTCGGTGGATCACTATGGAACAAACAGCACCTGAAACCTGTTTTTTCATGCGGGGCAGAGGGCAAGGTATGCCTAAGCAAGGGAAATAATTTGTTGGATAGAAAGCATTTGTTGCAGAAATGTTGAATCCAATATCAAAACCAATTGCCTCCCCTAGTGTTCCACTTAATTTAAAGATTTTCCTAGATGCTAGGTTGGATTCAGATAAGATATTCATTCCATGTCTCTCTAATTCAGGGAGGAGATTATTTAAATTAGACTGATATAGTTGAAGCTTGACCAACTGTGAACTTGGTAAAATATGTCTAATTTCCCATCGCCTGCTGATTTTCTTTCTTCCCTCTTGGTATCCTCTCTTAGGGAATCTAGAATCTACTTCTCTTAAGTTTACGCTGAGACCTCAGTGATATACCTGGTATGTAGGGGTGGTGGCAGCATTGCCTCATCTAAAGGACTGTCTCAAGAAGAGTAGATGGTAGTCTAAGCATGAAGCCCTGAGAATGTCATAGATTCTTGTTTCATTATGGACCATTGTCTATTCTCCAGTATAAGAATTGACTGAGGGATTCATTAGCAGGTATCAAAGCTCCTCTTTCTGGTCCTGGTGATAGCAAGTTTTATTTTACAGTTTTAAAGCTACATATTCAATTTCCTTTATAATTATAGGACTGTTTAGATTATCTTTACATCTTGAGTGAACTTTGACAGTTTTTGATTTTTGAGGAATTGGTTTATCTAAAATGTCAAATTTAGTTATATAAGTTGTTCATACTAGAGCTTCGTTACACTTTTTAATTTTTTTTTAATTTTTGTATGCTTTGTTATACTTTTAATGTTTGTGAGACCTGTAGTAATATCTCCTCTTTTGTTCTTGATATTAGTATTTTTGTTTTCTCTCCCTTTTTTGGCCTTGCAAGAAGCTTATTAATTTTACTTATCTTTACAGTATCATTAAAAAATGTCAAGACCCTAAGGAATCAATCTGATAAAGATGAGTAAGACTTCTAAATAGAAACTATAAATTTTGGAGAGAAAATAAATGGGGGCATGATATGCTCATGATTTGAAATTCTCAATATTTTAAAGATGTCATGTTTTTCTAAACTGAGGCATAGATTGAATGAAATTCTAATTAATATCTACCTTTTTTAAAAAATGAAAGTTGATAGGCTGTATTTTAAATTTATGTGGAAATTCAAATCACCTAAAATGGTTCTGAAAAATATCTTGAAGAATTTAAAGAGAATGTATGCTATAACACATCGAGGTATAGTAAGTCTTAAGGACTCCACTGAAGCGTAGTGTGGTATTTGTCAAGAATGGAGAAACAGAGCTAGAGAACAGAAAACAGTCCAGAAACAAACTCTCACATGTATGGAGCTTGAAATATGCCAGAGTTGGGATGGAGGTCACTGGATTAAGGAGAGACTATTAATAAAAGAAATAGGAAACATTGGTTATTCAGCATGGTTACATAGACCTTGCATGTTATACGTGAATATTCATACAATAATAAAGAAAATTAATGAATATCAAAAGTAAAACTAAATTTTTTTTAGTGAGAACCATCAATGAACATCTTTTTAATTTTAAGGCTGTAAACTATTTCTTAAATTAGGCATATAAAGCACAATAAAAATGCTGATAAATCAGTCTGATAAAATCAATCATATTCAATTACAAGTTTTTATTAATGAAAAGACCACTAACCAAATTAAAATGACAAGTTCCAAATGCTGGAAAGTTATTTGCAACACATAAAATTGACTGTGTTGGCATAAAAAAATATGTGAAGAACTCATAAAAATCGGTTAAAAAGAGAGTTTAGCAGAAAAATGAACAAAAGACAGATTTTATAAATGAGAAAATAAATAAGGACAATATATTTGAGATATATAACCTCATTGATGAATAGGAAAATTCAAGCCAGGAGATGATTAAGAAGTTTGACAATCCCAGATGTTGAAAAAGGAACATAAACCATGTCATCTGTATGTTGGTAACTAGAATTATCAATTGGCAGGACTACTTTGGAAAATAACTTGGCAATTTCTTGAAAAATTGAACATTTACATTCACCATGATCTACTAATTCCTCTCCTAGTTATATGCCCAAGAAGAATTAATAACTATATATCGGTCGTCATGTCCACAAATATTCACAGCAGCATTTATTATAATAGTATAAAACTGGAAATAATTAAAATCCCTATTAGCATAAGAATAGGTAAATTATGTTGTATTGATAAAATGGAATATTTTAAGCCATTGAAATGATCTACAGCATGCAGTAACCTGAATAAATCATACATGTGATTTTTTTTAAAAATTTCAAATATTTATTTATTTATTTATACAAGCACTGGGTACAGTCAGAAGCACGGGAGGGTGAGAGAATTCACCAGAGCCAGAGCAGAGAGCAGAGCAGGTGGACTGATGAAGTGTACTGCTGAGGGTAGCAGCGGGCGGCAGAAGAGGTCTGCACGCCATGTGGGACCCTCGCCTGGCTGCCAGGGATCGAACCGGCGCTGCAGAGCCTGTGGGCAGCTTCGCAACCCAGCGCTCAACCGCTGCGCCACCGGGGAGGCCTAATCAGATATGTGATTTGTTCAGGATTAAAAAGTATGTGAATTCTAAAAGATGTCATACTCTTTATATAAAGTGAAGATCCAAGCAGAATCAAATATTATATTTCTTAGGTATATGTACATGCATGCACACACACACATGAGATGAAATTAAAGATAAAGCAAGAAAATGGTAAGCAGCATCATTCAGGATGGTGGTCCTCTCTGAGGGTAAGTCAGGGGAATATGATGAGGAGAAGATAGCTATAGGCTATTGATAATATTCTTAGATTGGGGAAGTAGGATCATTTATAATTACAATATTTATAATTTAAAAGTAATGAATTGATAAAATTAGAGTGCCATGCATGGGCCAATAATGATAGCGAGTTGTCATTGAGGTTACATTTTTTGTGCATATGAGATACTCCAAGCAAATGTGTGTCAGAAAAGTGGAATTGAGCATTGCTAGCAAAAAACTGTGGAACTAAGTATTTTCCACATGTTTTAATTAAGCTTTGAAAAAAAACTCATTGACAACTACTAAAAAACTAGCATCTACTATAAAAATTCATTATAGCGAAATGAACTTAATATGTACACTGTTATCTGATTGGATACTGGGTAAAATAAAGTGCTATGCCACATAAGGTTTTGGTCAATGATTAACTGCATATGCAAAGTGGTCAAAAAATTTCTGTTACCTAGTGATGTTGTAGTGTCATGGTGCAGCAGCAGTCTCATATATATCATGTTTACCACAACACTTGATAGCATCATTTTCCTGTGTTCTTGGTTTAATCTTCTGTTTTGTTCATCATGACTCCTAAGCATAAACAATCCATTGCTAATGTTGCCAATAAGAGGCCACATCAAGTGATTGTCCTGGAAACAAAATTAGAAGTGATTAAAGACAATGAATGTGGAAAATCAATGATGGTTATTGCTCGCCAATCAGGCATGTCACATCACACTATAGCTATGACCTTGAAGAACAAAGTGGCAGAAGCTGTTAAAGGATCTGCTTCATTGAAAGTAGTGAAGCTAGCAAAAATTGAGAAAGGCCTATATAAGATATGGGAAAACTTACAATGACTTGGATTGAAGACTAGATGCAGAAGCATATCCCTCCCAGCATCATGACAGTCACTACCAAAGCAAATTGTTTGTAATGTTGAGAGAAAAAGCTAGTTCCCAACTACGATGTTGAATTTACTGCTAGCTCTGTTTGGTCTAAACAATTCAACAGTCATTATTTATTACATAATGTGAAAGTGAGTGATGAACTTTTGAACTTTTGAGTGCTGATGTAAAGGCAACTGAAAAATTTTAGAGATTCTAGATAAGATGATTATGGGATTACTTACCCGAGTAAATCTTCAATATCGATGAAACCTCCTTGGTAATAGATGCCTGAAAATATATGGAAGCCTAGTGAATAACAGGTTTTAGGTTTTTAAGGACAAGTTAACAGTGTGGTTTGGGGGCAATTTTATAGGCTACAAATTATAACATTTTGTGATTTAATACAATAAGGACCAAAGGCCTTCAAGCATATCAATAATCACACACTGCCAGTGTACTATAGGAACAATTAAAAAGTTACAATTGACCCAGCTCCTCTTCCAAGGTGCCCTCCTGAATTGCTACATCAAAAAAATGAAGAAGTACTGTTTGGAGAATATTTTTTTTGCCATGAATATTCAATTTTAATAAATCCAAAGTTGCTACTAAAATAATCCAATCGCTTAGGAACAATGAAAGATTCAACTAAGGGAATAAGGAAAATCACATAAAAATTATTAAAATAAAGGACCAGTTCAATATTGATGAAATTCAATTTAGTGGGTCAAATAGATTTTCATTGTTCTTTATTTTCTTTTTTTTTCCATTTTTGCACAATGTATGCATTTTCATTTTGGTTGTATTCCCCATACAATTCCCACCCCCTTTTTCTGACCCTAATCCCTCTTCTCCCCCCGCCCCCCCACTGTAGTGTGTCTCTGGTCTATAGTTGCTTGTTGATTTTGATTTTCACTTTATTGCAATTAGTCTTTTTCCTGGTCCCTTATTTAGGTTTTCTAAATTCCTGCTATGAGTGAGACCATCTGGTATTTTTCTTTTTCTTTCTGACTTATTTCACTGAGCATGATCCCTTCCAGCTCCATCCATGTTGCTGCAAATGACATGAGTTTATCTTTTTTGATTGCTGAGTAATATTCCATTGTGTATATGTACCACATCTTCTTGATCCAGCCATCTATTTTTGGGCATTTGGGTTGTTGCCATAGCTTAGCTATTGTAAATAGTGCAGCTATAAACATAGGGGTGCAGGTGCCCTTTTGAATGAATGTTTCTGTGTCCTTTGGGTAAATACCTAGGAGTGGAATTGCTGGATCATATGGAAGCTCTATCTTTAGTAGGTCAAGAAATGTCCACACAGCTTCCCATAGTTGTTGGACCATTTTGAACTCCCACCAGCAGTGCAGGAGAGTTCCTTTTTTCTCCACACCCTCGCCAACATTTGTTGTTGCTAGTTTTTTTAATATGTGACATTCTGTTTGGAGAATATTTCTAAAGATTCTCCTTATTGTGGATAACACTCCCAGACATCTTCTTTTTTTTGGTGATCTTTATCCCAATAAAGTGGTATTTCTACCTCCAAACACCACCTCTTAAATCCAACCAGTGGATCAAGGAGCTATAGCAATTTTTTTTTTTTTTTAGCTATAGCAATTTTTAAAATTTTTTATTTAAATTTTATTTTTATATTCCCCATACAATTACAACCCCCTTATTTTGACCCCAAGCCCTCCTTTCCCCACCCCCAACCCCCATAGAGTGTCTCTGGTTCATAGTTGTTTGTTGATTTTGATATTTTCTTTCTTATAGTTATTCTTTTTCCTGGTCCCTTATTTAAGTTTTCTAGATTCCTGTTATGAGTGAGACCATCCGGTATTTTTCTTTTTCTTTCTGGCTTATTTCGCTGAGCATGATCCCTTCCAGCTCCATCCATGTTGCTGCAAATTGCATGTGCTTATCTTTTTTGAATGCTGAGTAATATTCCATGGTGTATATGTACCACATCTTCTTGGTCCAGTCATCTACTTTTGGGCATTTGGGTTGTTTCCAAAGCTTAGCTATTAAATAGTGCTGCTTAGCTATAGCAATTTTTAAGGCACACTACCTGAGGAGGATTTTTGCTCAGGTTTTTGCTGCAACTAAGGTAGATATTGATGCAATTCTGGAAGGATCACAACATCTATGACTGCATCAGGAAGTTTGGACTGAAGGTGATGTCACAAAGGAGTGTTATTAGTGTATCTGGAAAGAGATGCTCAAGAGGTTAATCCATGACTTAAAGGATTTGACAAGGTTGAGGAGATTGCAAAAATCAACAAGGATGTGGTTGCATTCTCAAGCAACTTTAACCTGAGTGTGGATGAAGATGACATTGAAGAACTCTTAGAGGCCGTTTCCAATAAGTTGTAGGAACAGAAAGAGGAGCATACAGCTGAAGAAGAAGTAAGAGAAAAGGAAACTACAAAAGAAAAAGAATAACCCCAAAGAAAATTCAGAGTGAAGGGTTTGGAAAAATCTTATATAGACCTCAATATACTCCTTAAAAAGTTTAAAAGCGTGGACCTCAACACTGAAATGTTTTTATTAATAGAATGTTCATGGGACATTATCTGTTTATAAGTCAAATTATGATAAACAAAACAAAACAATCTATAGTGAACCTATTTCTGAAAAGAGTGATATCTCCTCAAGAAAATCCTCAGGCAGGTCTTTCAAGACATATTCCAGAAGGTGGCCTTTTCACCATAGGAGATGACAATTCCATGCAAGTTATTGCCCTTGAAGACCCTCCTTTGGCATGTGATGAGGAGGTGAAGAACAGAGCTAGTGGTGATCCTGACCCTGCGTAGGCCTAGGCTAATGAGTGTGTGTTTCAGTCTTACTTTTTGACAAAAATAGTTTAAAAATTAAAAAAAAAATTCACAAAAGAGCTTATAGAATAAGGATATAAAGAAAGAAAATGTTTTTGTACAGCTGTACAATGTGTTTTAAATTTTATTATGAGTCAAAAAGTTAAAAAAAATTAAGTTTATAAGGTAAAAAAGCTATACTAAAGAAAATTATCGAAGAAAGAAAAATATATTTTACAAATCTAGGGCAGCCTAAGTGTGAAGTGTTTATAAAGTCTATAATATAGTGTACAGTATTGACCTACGACTTCACACTCATCCCTCACTCACTCATTGACTCACCCAGAGCAACTTCTAGTTCTCAGGTTCCATCATGGTAAGTGCCCTGTACAGGTGCACCATTTTTATCTTTTATATCATATTTTTAGTTTACTTTTTCTCTGTCTAGTTATGTTCAGAGATGCAAATACAATTGTATTACAGTTGCCTACAGTGTTAAGTGTAGTAAATTCTCTTGCTCTAAAAACTCATTTTCCAAGAGTAGATAGGCACCAAAAAGTTAACTCAAATATTTGATTTGGAGTAGGAACAGTATAGGCTGTATTCCAGGTCTTTGCCTGGGAATATAACTTTGACCTGTTTGTGAAAGCTTAATGTCAGACCACATATTCATGGAGGATTATCTGAAAGATGCACATTCCCTTAGGATCAGAACTTGTAATCTTTTTTTAAAGATTCTTAACAGCCTCTTTGTTTATTTATAATTTAATTAAATTATATATATATTTTACATCGTTCTTTTTGTACAATGCATACTTTCTCCGTTCAGGTGTAGTCCCCGCAAAATTGCACAAGTACTTGTAATATTGTTGGTCCAACATCAATATCAGCTGAGAAGTTGGAAGAAATGGAGAGTCTTAGGATTCATTCCAGAGCTGCTATACTAGAATCTGCATTTTAACAGGATTTCCTGTTGTGTTTTATATATACAGTAAAGTTTGAGAAACAGTAGCTTAGATAGCTTAGAAGAGAGGTCCTTAGGTGAAGCTCAACTTTATCTAAACTTTTAAGTTTGTGTGAATGAATATTTTCCTGGGTTGTACTACATATTTTACTCCTGGATGAACCAGACCATTGGAAAGCTATGCACTTACTCTTCAAGCCTTGGTTACTTGTTTCATAGAACATGTTTTATTTCTGTGTCTTATTTACTTACTTTGAAGAGTACTATAAAAAACAACTATTGAAATTCATTGTATTTATTGATATTACTGAGAATAGTATATACTATGCAGGTGGCTCCAAAGCCCATTTGCAGAAAAGAATCATCTGAGGTGTAAAATACCCATCTAAACTACCCATTCCACCTCGGAATGTGTATTCCTAATTAGCACTCTGGTGATTTGAAGAATCAGATCCACAGACTATTGGTTGGGGAAATTTTACTTCCCTATCCAGTGTCTCTTAATTAATATACATAGGGATTTTTTTCTTCCAGTTTTGGTACCATGAAAAGCTTTATTTCTTCTGGGTAACTGATATGCAAAAATTACATGTGTAGCATAAGTATATAACTTAACATGAATTCCATAATAACTTACAAAAACACATTTGTTAAGTACTTCTGACATTTGTCTAGAACCTTCTGTTACACTTTAATGTTTATAAATGTTTTCTTATCTCTGCTTTCATTTTATTTAGCATCTTTTCCTTCACCTTAATCTTTTCACTTACTTTACCCCAATCACCTATTTTTTTTAAAGTGTACAGTTTAATGGTTTTTTTTTAAATAATAAATTTTATTTTTATATTCCCCATACAATTGCAACCCCCCAATTCTGAACCCAATCCCTCCTCTCCCGCCCCCCACCCCCCAAAAAGTGTCTCTGGTTCTTTTAAATGAAATGTGCTATAAGTAAAATAAAAACATATCTAAATAATGATTTATTTATGGAACCTATGTGAACCTATTCACATTTATCCTTTTTTTTCCTTCCTTGGAAGAAAGATTGTGGACTTTCTGTAAAGTAACTTTTTCTCATACTGTGTGTGGTTCTGAAAACTCCCTTAAGTTCTGTAATTCAGTTATACTAAAACAGATTTTTTAAAATACTGATCCACATAGTAAATCAAAACTACAAAGAAATATAACTTCTTGCTTATTAAACTGACTATAGGGCATCCCCAGTGGCGCCGTGGTTGAGCGCTGGGCTGCGAAGATGCCTGCAGCCTCTGCAGCGCCAGTTCGATCCCAGGCCGCGGGTGAGGGTCCCACATGGTGCGCAGACCTCTCCTGCTGCACCCGCTGCTCCCCTCAGCAGCATATTTCATCAGTCTGTTCAGCTCCCTGCTCTGGCTCTGGTGAATTCTCTCACCCTTAGCGCTTCTGACTGTACCCATGCTTGTATAAATAAATAAATAAATCTTAAAAAAAAATAAACTGACTATAATGCAAAAGACAATAACAAGTGCTGGCAGGGATGTGGAGAACCATCCTGTATTGCTGTTGGAAATGTAAATTGATGCAGCTGCTTTGGAAAACAGTCTGGCAGTTCCCCAGAAAAATACAGTTATCATATGACAAACGGCTCCACTATTTGATACATATCTCAGAGAAGGGAAACATATCTACATCAAAAATGTACATGTGTTATTCATAGCAGCGTTATTCATAACACAATAAATGGAAGTGACTCAAGTGTTTATCAACTGGTGAATGGATAAAAAATGCATATTCATGCAATAGAATATTGTTCTCTTATTAAAGAAGAATGAATTATTGATACATGCTAAAACATGGATGAACTATGAAACCATTGTGGCAAATGAAAGAAGCCAGACATAAAAGATCGAGTATGTGTGTCCATTTACATGAAATGTCCAGAATAGATAAATCTATAGAGATAGAAAGTAGATTAGTTTTTGCAAAGTCCTGTGGTTTCTAGTGGGATGATGAAAATATTTTGTAATTAGATAGTGGTGTTCAATGCATTGAATTATGTATTTTAAAAGGGAGAAGTATTTGGTACACGAATTACATCTCAGTAAATGTATTTAAAAATTATGACTCACAACTAAGCATGTTTTGTTGTAACCCATTATTATCCATATATCCATTTCCCCTGTGGTTATCATGGTTTAAATTCTTTTTCAAAAATGGCACTTATTAACTCATTAATTAGTATTATCTTTTTTATTAATTCTGTTTACCATTAGTTAGCTAGTATTTCCAAATTGAGCTGATATGATGGCTATTAAAGAAATTGAATTTTGGGGTACATTGGTTTACTCTTTTTATGGGGGAAATGTATGATATGTAGTAAGGGATCAGAATTCTATTACTATTGTTATGGACAGTGCAAAACCTTAGGTTATCAATCACTGCCTTAAAATGATGATTCTAAATTTAGGTGGTAATTTATATTAAGAAATCCAACAATACTCCAGGCATTAGGAGATTTCCATTCTAGATAGAGTTTTATCAGTAAAGAACTCTATGACCTTATTCAAGACAAATTTTTGTCTTGTATTTTTGTTGGCCTCCCTGCATTTTCATCTTCAGTAAGTCCTTTTCACCTTATAGGATTATTATGAAAATCATATGGTAAATATTGGCTGAGTACCAGCTGTATATTAGATACTTTTCATGAATACTACTTTGTTTAGTCCTTAAAACACCCATGCATGGTAGATATTTTATTTTGGTCCATTTTACAAATGACATTAAAATAAGGTGAGGTTCTGTAACTCTGAAGTGTTAGACTTCAGAGACCAAGTATATATAACCACTAGCTCTATATTATTTAGTAGGGGTCTTTATGTTGCAGGAATAAACAACACTGAATCTTGTAACTTAAAATAACAAAGGTACATCTCTTTGTGTTTGCTATGTTTTTGGTTGCCTGAGGGTGTGACATGCCTCATCTTCATTCCAGGACCCAGGTTGGCAGAGCAACTGTAATCTCTGGCATTGCTAGTTGCCTTCCCTTAAAGAGAGTATGTGATATGTTACACACTGACTCAAAGCTTCCACCTAGAAGGGACATGTGTCACTCATGCACCGTTAACCAATGCTAGTCAAATGGCCATACATAAGCTGTGTGTGTGTGTGTGTGTGTGTGCATGTGTGTAAGGGAAGCAATCCCACTGATATGCTGGGAAGGAGAAGACATGTAAATATTTGATAGCACGAAAGACAGCTATAAGCATTTTCAAATAATTTTATTGATATGAAACTTACTACTATGACTGTGAATACTGTTCTTACCTAAGAAAGAATGTGTTGTTTAAACTGATTTTAAAGTAGCTCTCTTCTTATAGAAAGGTAACTTTTTTTTACCATCCTTAACTATATTAGATGGGAAAAAAATGACACTAGGAGGAATGAATGTACAATAAATGGAGTTACATATAAGTTGGACCAAATGGCATAATCATTTAAAGAGGTTTATTGTGCCTTTGGGGTGGGGCTGATTTGAGAGAAATTTCCTGTATATGATTGTCACAATGCCCAACAACCTTTTATAATTTTCTAAATGTGCATATTGAGTTAAATGAACTAATGCATGTGAAAGAGCTTTCTGTAAACTAAATACTTTGCAAATGTAACACATTTTTGCCATAGGCTCTCATCTGATCCTCACAATTATACTCTGAGGTAGATCTAATTCTGTGTTTGTTGCTGTTGCTGTTTATATTTTGTTTTGTTTTGTTTTTGTTTATAGTAGAGGAAACTCAGGAGTGAAAATTATTCCCCATGGCTATATGGTTAGTAATCAGAGGACTCAAATAGAACTCCTGTGTGTAACTCCTAGTTCAGCCCTTTTCTTGCTGTACAGTATTGCCTCTCCAGTCAAATTTAGGGTGTGATTTAAATGTAGTTCAGAGAAATTACAAATGACCCAGTTGAAAGAGGAAGAGGGAATTCCCCGTTTCCCAAGACACAGCAGGCATTGCACATACAATTAATTCAAGGGAACGGAATCCACCGTTTTCTGATAAGAAACTGAAAGGACTGAATCATTCTAAGGTATAACATTAATGGTGAGAAAATGGTCTTTCTAAGGGGCCAATTAGAGGCTTGGTAGCATGAAGTATTTTATGAAATATCCTAGATCAAAGAAGCTGAGGAAAGGTAGTTATACCTGCCTTGAAGAATTGTACAAAGTAGGTTAGCAACATTGCTTCCATTTTTGTGAAAGAGAATGCCTTTCTAATTTTAGAGTCTTTCAAGAGGTGGGTCGGCTTTTGTGCGAGGAGAAGCTTTTCTTAGTGCTCATTTTGAGAGGTGCCTGTGAAATTATTTTATATCCTGTTTGGAAAAGGAAGACAATGTGTAGTGGAAATGAAAAATGAGTTTGCATAAAAAGTTATCTTCCCCAGAAGAGACAGTGGAAATAGGGCTCCACAGCAATACTTATTACTTCCTCCCTCTAAGTTATAGAGATGTGTGTTATCAGTTCCATGCAGGTATTGGGCTCCTTTAACTATAATGTGTCTCCTGATGTTATACAGTACAAACTATTTATTTAGCAGATCATTTGAGATGGGACAAAGACTTTTTAACTCTTGTAGAGTATTTGATTTCCTTAGCCTCTCAATATAGCCACTGTAATTTATTTTGTAGATTCTAATTTTCAGAGCATTAAAATGTATCTTATAAAATAATTTTTATTTTATTTTATTTTTTATTTTGTTTATTTTTTTCATCATTGTTCATTTTTAAACAATATTTGCTTCTCCCCACCCCCTCAGATGTAGTCCCCAGAGTTTCCTTCCCCAATGCACCCGTGCACCATCACCTCAGTCCCCTGTGCTCCTCCCCCCAACTCCCTCTGATCCCTGTCCCTCCTCCCCTGCAGTATGTCTCTGATTTATAATTGTCTGTTTTTGCTTTGTTGTGTTTTGTACTATTTTGTTTTGTATTATTTTTTACACTGATGTCTTATTTGGTTCCCCTGTATTCCTGCTATAAGTGAAAAAATCCAATATTTTTTTTTTTCCTTCTGGCTTATTTCACTGAGCATAATTCCTTCTAGTTCTATCCACGTTGCTGCAAATGGCATGAGTTTATCTTTTTTGATTGCTGAATAATATTCCATTGTGTATATATGCTTCCAAACTTCAAGCTACACTACAAAGCCACAGTAATTAAAACAGTTTGGTATTGGAACAAAAACCAGACACACAGACTAATGGGACCAAATAGAGAGCCCAGAAATAAAACCACACTTTTATGGACAACTGATCTTTGACAAAGGGGCAAAGAATATGCAATGGAACACAGGCAGTTTGTTCAATAAATGGTGCTGGGAGAACTGGACCACCACATGCAAAAAAATGAAACTAGACCACTACCTTTCACTGTGCACAAAAATCAACTCAAAATGGATAAAAGAACTGGACATAAGATCTGAAACCATAAAATATATAGAAGAAAATATAGGTAAAACACAAGAAGACATACATCGCAATAACATCTTTAAATTTTTAATTTTTTAATCCATTTTTTTTTCTTTTGGTAAAATAGCATGTATTCCAAATGCAAATATACAAAAAGAGAAAAAAAAAGGAAAGAAGTATTTCCACCGTGGACCTCAGGTGTCTTTATAGGTTGTCAATTGTATGTAGCTTTAGTAACTGAGGTTAATGATCTGAAAAGTCATTTTTCAAATTTTGTTTGAACTGAAGAGTTTACCTGTATTTTAAAATTAGGAATCTTATCTGCAAAGATGAAAGCTTACAGAAACCTGAGATCTGAGATTATAAAAGTGATATGTGGTTGTCAAACCCTGGAAGTCCAGGTTTAGATTAAATTAGAATTAAAGGTATCTATTGAGGACTCATCAAAGGCTGTTATTTCCTTGAAGGTGGAGTATGGTGAAGGATTCTGTTATCTGCAGAGTCCTCATAAGTATTTAGCTTCTGTGGCCCAATTTGAATCCTCACAGATTATCCTGAAGTGTCCACATTTTATAGAGGGAATAATAAGGCCAAGGTAGAAGTTTGTTGATGGGCCTAAGGCCACATGGCTAATACTAGAATTAAATACAAATCTATGAGACTCTGAAATCTGTGCTCATCTTCTATGCCTGTGTAGGTTCGAGACAAGCATACTCTTAGTGTATGACCTTTAATAAAAAGAACTTTAATACAATTAATGTGCAATAGAGAGAAGAGAAAGAGTATAGTTAAAATAGTTTTTTTTTTTTTTTATAGAGGCATGTTTTCTTTCTTTCTTTGTTTGTTTGTTTGTTTGTTTATACATGCACTGGGTACAGTCAGAAGCGCGGGAGGGTGAGAGAATTCACCAGAGCCAGAGCGGGGAGAGAGCAGGCAGAAGGACCGAAGTACACTGCTGAGGGGAGCAGCGGGCGGCAGGAGAGGTCTGCGCGCCATGCGGGACCCTCCTCCGGTGGCCGGGAAGCAGCCGGGGATCGAACAGGCGCCGCAGAGGCCGCGGGCAGCTTCGCAACCCAGCGCTCAACCGCTGCACCACCGGGGAGGCCCAGTTAAAATAGTTTTTAAATAAACACCCAAAGTTACCTATCCCCTCGTGAGTTAATGCCCAGCCAAACAGGGTTGGCCCAAAGTAGGGCCACTGAAGTGTGAAAGTTTGCCACAATTTTAAGGCACTTTCTCACTGGGAACCATAGGAAGGGGGCAGACGGGACCATGCAAGTCTGGAAGGAAAAGAGTAAAATCAAAACACAAGTCGAGATAAAGTCATGTCAGCCTCCTGTTGGGGCTCTCACCCAAGTCTCTGTCTCTTTCAAGTGTCTCCTTCCATGTCCCCCAAGTCCCTGTAGAAGTCCAAGGCTGAGAAGCAGGCACAGATTCTTCACAGGACTCTCTGCCTCTCTGCTCCACTTACCTCTGCCATGTCCTCTCTCTTCTTTCTGTGTACTCTCCCAAGTCTTTTCTAACTTCTCCGTGCTGCTTAGCTCCATCCTTTCTTGGGTGGAACAGGAAAACGTGGGACCTCCCCTGTCTATGGGGACTACATTGTTGATTAGTGGGACAAAAAACATAAAACCTCCCCTTTCCATGAAAATAAAATTTACTGTCACAATTCTATGTAATTCTAAATAAATTATTTATTTTCTCCATCCTGGTGATTTCAGACTCTCAATTTCTCTCTCTTTCTCAATTTCTCTCTCTCTCTCTCTCTCTCTCTCTCTCTCTCTCTACCTCCCTCCCTTCTCTCCTTCTCCCTCCCCCCCTCATCTCACATATATATGCAGGTGATTTTGAAATCACCATCTCCAGCTTCTCTCTTTTTTCTGAGTATCATGCTCATCTCAAATGCATCCCTAATAGCTCAATTTTGAGGTTGCACAGGCACCTTAAATCTGAAATCATCTTTTTCCTACAACACCTAAATTCTCTTATTTTTAGTGTTTATATATTTTTGCCCAATTGATTTTATTTTTATTTAAAGAGTGGGATAGGGATGTAGCCTTTCTTATATACCAATTGATTAGCTAATTATGCAAACTCATTTATTAAATAATCCCTCTTCACCAATTTGAAATGGTACTTTTATCTCAACTGTTTTCATGTTTGGTCTATTTCCATTCTTTCTATTCTCTTTCAGTGATCTGTGTATCTATTTCTTCTTTGTTACTGTGAGTTTAGTTCCCCCCAAAGGGTCAGATAGTCTTTTCTCAATAGGCCCAGAGTAGGCTTCTTGTCAGGTTGGTATGAGAACTAGGGTCAATCAATGCTCTGTTACGTAAGCAATGCAGATTATTTTGGACTGGGAACAGTGAGGGCCCAGAGAAGTTTCTGTTATAGCCTAAGTCCTTAGCCCCTCTCTAATTGAAAAAGAGATAAATATGTTCTAGTGTCTGCCCTTTTCCTAATTGAAGAAGCAAACACAACTTTTCCTTTTATGATACAAAAGAATGCAGTTTTGGGAGGGGTCTCACCCAGTTTTAGATTTTTCAATAAACATTTTCTATTTATCTAAAACTCAACTTTTGCTCAGTAAGCATGAGGTTATCCCCTTCTTGTCTGCCATGTGAAGTCTCCCCTTCTTTGTCCTTGATACCCCGAGTGCTAAAATGCAGAATAAATATTCTGGTCTTTTCCATTATTTTTTAGGATTTACAACCATATGAATTCTCCATACATATTAATAAATTTATTGTTTTTCCTTTGCTAACCTATATGATGCCGTTCTTATTACTCCTTAAGCCCTAGAAGAACCCAGAGGGGTATGAGTTGGTTTATTTTGTGTCCCCACATTATCAAATAGTTTTAATTATTGAAGCTACAGAATGTTTCAGTAGACAGTGACTGTGCTCTTCGACATTTGACCTAGCTCCCCTTTATTGAATTGTTTTTCTTTTATTGTCAGTAGAAACCTTATTTTTTTTTGAAACCTTATTCTGTATGATTTTCATGAGTGCCACACAATGCCCCCACCCCCTTTTTTTCTATTTATTGTGATTCTAGTATCTTGGCTGGACACTGGGCTATTAATCCTAATGGAAATCTTGGCGGAAGGAGAGACTTCTGCCAATATTGGAGGAAGGAGATGACTTCTGCCAAAATTTCAGTTCTTTCAGCTTAATCAATTAGAAATTATTGGTGGCTGCTACACTGAAAGAGATGAAAATTAGCAATTATCTTATTCCCAACTCTTAATCCAGCATAATACATCTCTGTTTCTCGCCTTTAGAAATTTCTAAGAGCATCAGCACCCCAATTTCACCTTTTTTTTCCTAATGAGTGCAAAGACTACTATACTTTGACCAGGGAGTCTTGGGTTGTGTGTGTAGACTGCCACCAAGGGTTAAGTTAACATTTCCTATGTAATTTATATCCATGACTGATCATTTGTTGGGCTTTCATGCAGATTCCCTGGATTTTTAAGGAAAATTAACTAAAAACTCTTAAAATGTTTGAACATATATCTAGGGTGTAATACTTTTATTTTTCTACCAACATATAGCAAACTGATCTTTTTGCCCCAATATTTTCACTTTCCAAATTACCTCGTCACTGAAACCAATGTGATATGATTCCTCTTTATCTCTAGCATAGTCTTTTTGGCTGAGCTACTGACACACACACACACACACACACACACACACACACACCCACCACCCACTACCCACCCACCCCTGCCTGTGTGGCATCTTTTTTTGGATATCTTAATTACAACATGTTCAAAAAGAAATTCATAATATGCCCTTTGAAATCTACTTTCCTTCTAGAATTTCTCCTAACTGGTCTTCTTGCTTTCATTTGTGTTCCTCTCCAAAATGTTCTCTACCCAGCAGGTAAAAGAACTTTCCAAAATATAAATCTTACAATATCAATTTTGTGCTTAAATCTCTTTAATGGCCTCTCATTGCTGTTAGAACAAATATAACTTATCTCAGCATGCCCTTCGAGCCTTGAATAGTCTGCCTGCTTCTATGCTTCCTTTTCTTTTTCTACTTTGTCTATGTCCTGCTCACCGACGATCATGGATATTTTACCTTCTAGATATATTCTGAATGTATCTATTTCTCTGCCTCTAGTGTTACCACCCAATTTCAAGCTTTCATTTTTCTTGATTTTGAGTTCATTTTTTTATGACTAACTGGTTTACCTTATTCTACTTTTGTCTTCCTTAAATCCATCTCCACAGAGCAGTTAAAGTAACCTGTTAAACACAGATAATTTCATGTAACTGCCTTTTTTTTATCTTGTCATTCATATACAGAATAAAATGCTATCTTTTTACTATAATACCTAAGACCCTCCATGATGTGACTTTATTCCAGTAATTGTCATTCATTCCCCAATATTCTTTTGCCTTCTACAGTAGATTTGATAATAATATACCCAGCTGTTAAATTTTTAATTACTAATATTTACAAACTGTTAATCATCATCATGCACCAACTCTGTAAATATCCCTAATTCTCAGAACAATATTTCTGTTTAGGTATTACAGAACCACTGTTCCAGGTTCACTATTAATTGGAATGATTAGTTTGAAATAAAAAATATGCTTTATCATGTTAAATAATTCTATTTCAGTTTTACTAAGAGATAATTTTATGAGGAATACAACATGGAATTCAATAAATACCCTTTGATATCCATTAAGATGATCATATAGTTTTTCATTGCTCTATTGATGTGGGATGTATTACCACTGTATATTGCTCTTATTAAGGAAACTCAAAGAAATAGTCCTACTTGGTGTCATGGTATTTTCATCTTTTAATATACAGCTATATTTGATTAATTAGTAATTTAGTCCATATTTTTATATTTATATTCACAACTGAGGTGGGTCATTACCTTACCTAGCAGTACAAGGGTACAAGTTAGGCCACTGGAACAAGAAAAATCCCTTTTTTTTCTCCATGCTCCCACCTGCCTTTCATACTATATAGCTTTACCTGGTCGCTCAGCTCCCCCTATCATTAACTGGGGCAAGAAACATGGGACCTCCTCCTTTCATAGAGATGGCTCTATTATAAGCTCCATGAGGGCACACACTGTCTAAGGCTAGTTCTAGGATAGTACATGGCATATCATAATCAATATATAAATATTTGCCAAATGTTTGAATGAATTTACATTATAGATGGGAAATTGAGGCTCAGTGTGTTTAAGCAACTTTTCTCTGAGTCATACAGTTAGTAGATGGGAGAGCTGGTCCTATGAATTTATACATAGGATCTAATGGCCCAGACTTGGGTTGGAAGGTGGTGGGCAATGGTTGGAAACTTGATCAACTTTTGTTCCATTTCAATAATGGAAAATAAATTCTCAAAGTTGCCCAGTAAGTTTTTTCCCTTGTGTTGGTTCAGACTTCATAGGCTTGATTCTGACTCATCTGTCCAATTTCTGCTTTATCATGCTATCCCTCAAACTACTTGCAGTCTCTTATATATGGTGATTGCATAAGGTATTGTCCAAACTAGAACAATTTTTAGAATGAAAGGGGCTGCTATTGATAATTATGCCTGGATAACAGAAGTAAATTAGGACTACTTTGGGTAACAGGATGTGTGGTTTTCCTACCCATTCGGATATGATGTGTTCGTTGTCTGTTATCCATACCTTTGTCAATCTTGTGCCTTCTGCCTGAAATGTTACCTCTTTTTCTTTGTCTGGCCCACTCTTAATATTATCTTTCAAATGCTGCCAGCTCTGGGAATCCTTATCAGGCTCTTCCTTTTCCTGCAGACTCAGTCAGAAGTTTGTGTTTGAGTGTCTTAATCACTGCATGATGTCTGTCAGGTATTTATTATACTCTCCTATAAATGTGTGTGTTTAGTGCCCCTCTTCCTAATGGACTATGAGTCCTCTGAGGGCAGGGGCCATGTCTTTGTATTTCCCTGGTGACTGTCAGTGGTTGGCATGTTGCAAACACTCACTCTTTGTTGAATATGTGAATACAAGAATAAATGAATAGCAAAATAAAATTGTTCCCCCCATATTGTAGAACTGCTATCTTTTGTGAAGGAAATAGGATAAGAAAATGTATTCATGCTTTGCACTTGACCTGTATGACTGAGATCTCTCCACTGTCAACTCATTAGGAAACACTAGGGCAGGAACAGATGGCCTCACCATGCTATGAGGTGTTCCAGAAAAGAGCCTAAACAATACAACTCGTACTGGTGTGTCACTCTGCCTGGAATGCTGCCATCACAGCCATCCCTTCGGGGTAAATATATCTCCAGATGGCCAGTCCTAAAATGCACATATATTATCCGAGAAAAGTAGCCTTCTACTACGATCACACATTCACCTATCCACTTAGATGTTTCTGGGAATGGGATATAATATATGGAATGGGTGAATTTGGGTAGCATTAAGAGACAGTAGATGGAATTTTCCTTGCTTGTAATTACCTATCCATGCAATTAATGTCTGTTTCTTGCCCCTGCCCCACACCTATCCCTGACTGTACACTGATCTCCATGAAGGCACAGATATGTCTCTTTTAGTTTACACAGCACCAAGAAGAGTATCTGCCCCATAATAGGTGTTCAGTAATAATTGTTGACTGATTCTGTACATACTTCTGTACATATTTGTAGGCTCTATATCATTAAACCTCATTTTGTTTATTTACATGTTGTCAGATACTTTTTTACGCGTCCTTACTAGAACTGAGAAGCATTAAAATTGTGGGTTTTACTTACCCAGTCCAGCTCAGCCTAGCTTCAAAGCTGACTACTGTAGCTGTAGGGTCAGTATCACCAACTGTAGCTCTAGTTTACTTTGCATCTTTAAACTTGGTGGTTGTGTGTGTGTGTGTGTGTGTGTGTGTGTGTGTGTGTGTGTGTTTAGATCATGCCTCACAGCTTCTGGGTGCTTGAGGAGCCACAGACATCCTACTAATAATTTCTGTTCTGAACTTAAGATTACTCTGATTGGTTATTGTCAGTTCCCCTTCTCTGTTTTTTATGGGTTTGTATGCTCCTTGTAGCTACCTAGGTTCTATCACAAGATTGGATTTTAATTCTCAGTTTAGAGTGTGAGTATCTCACTGTTAGGTACCTTGTTTTGCTAATTGCTATACCTCTGATGTCCAAGATGAAAGTTTGTCACAGAATAGGTTTAAAGTACGTTCCTGTTGAATCTAGAAAACTTAAATAAAGGACCAGGAAAATGAATAACTATAAGAAAGTGAAAATCAAAATCAACAAAAAAACTATGAACCAGAGACACTTTTTGAGGGGTGGGGGCGGGAGGGGAGGGATTGGGGTCAGAATGGGGGGTTGCAATTGTATGGGGAATATAAAAATAAAATTTATTATTTAAAAAAAATAAAGTACGTTCCTGTTATGGAACCCTTTTGAGGAAAGGCATGGAACCCTTTTGAGGGAAGGCTTGCCTGCTGTTTGGAGTGGGTAATCTTGGACAGTAGTAATGGCTACTTATTGTTTGAATATTCTTTGTCATGCCATGTACTAAGGATTATTTTTTATTGAGGTAACATTGGTTTGCATCTTTATTTGTGATTTAGAGGTATAAGAACATTTTCCAGTCAGTATAATAATGTTATAAAGTAGGTAGTATTATCTACATTTTATAGCTTGCTATACTGAGGCTCAGAGGTTAGCAACATGACCAAGGTCACATAGTAAGTGGTGGAACAAACCAATACTTTGGTTCTAGAGCCCCCATACTTTCCAGTTTTTCATATGAGAGAGCACAGGTGGAAAATTTTGGGAACACAGATGGATTAAGGATGTTGTGAGGGGTACTAAAGGTAGACCTGATTGCCTGATGTGTATTTGCCAGGTAACAGCTTTGTTGCCCTTTGAAGATGTGCAACAACCAGAAGAGTCAGGCAGTGCATCTCTGGGAGGTCTGTGGCCCAGTATGCATTGAGAGCAGAGAGGGCACTGACGGGGGGCAGGCATCAATTATTTGTACTGGGAGGTGGTTCTCTTGTTTTCTCCTACTCAGTGCAGGCTGGTCAGGGTGCTGGGAGTTAGTGCTTACATAGGATTTTAAGACTAGGAAAATAGTTTAATTAATTTTAGATTATCTGCTTGGTTCCCCAAGAGAAAACCACAGATTAATTCATATATGAAATTTATTTTTCCTCTTTCACTTTCCTTCTCTCTCAGCAATAAATGTCTTGAAAGACTTTTGGGGTGATTTATTCCACTTAGGGTAACTTGAATAGAAACCCAACCAAAATGCAAAAGTAATTTTGTTTGAATTAAAAAAAACCTGAAACTCAAAGGAAAATCTGAACTATGGGGGGTATCACTCACATTCCCAGTTTGTGCTAGGTTTGGGTGGTTTGGATGTGGTGAACTTGCTTTTAACCCAGTATACTGGAGCCTCATTTGGCTCTTAGACCTTTCAAGGAAGATTGTGCCAGCCTACTGTGAGTGGAAATTGCAGGTAGTGTTTAGAGTAGTGGTAAGCCAATGACCTCTAGTCCAAGGAGAAGTAACTGGGAGCAGTCAGTTTGGCTAGGACTGGTGGTGAGCCTGTTAGGTCTTGGATATGTTTGTAAAACCGATGGGCATTTTCTTGTTTTTCAAAGAGGCCACCAAAACAGAAAAAAAGAAGTATAATTACAAAGGAGTTGGCATCTATTTCATGGTATTTTAAAATTTTGACACTCTCAAAGGAAAGTAGTTACTCGATAGCAAGTGACTATTGGTATTCTCCCTATGTATCAAAAGATGCCTTATTACACCCAACATATTCCTTGTGATCTCATCAAACTGGTCAGTCTACACTCAGTAAGCTCATTTTTGCCTTTGTGTCTCTGTTTATGTTGTACTTTGCCCGGATTACCTTTTCTATCCCCTTCTGTAGTATATGTAAGTGTTGACCTTTTCTGCTTCCTCCTTTTCCTCTATTTTTCCTCTTGCGTCTCCTTTTCTTCTTGTTCTTTTTTCTTCCTACCTCTCCTCCTGTGAATAACCACTAACACCAGTGTGAAGTAAAAATAATGCTTGCAATTAATGATTATGTACACTAAATAGAAGTTACCTAAATCATCTCTCTTTTGAGGAATTTTTTTTAATAATCTCATGCATAAAGAGTCTGGATAACAACAGTTGAATACCCCAAATAGTTTTTAGGTACTGCTTAAGTGATTTTCAACCATTCACAGGAAAAAATACCACAAGAATGAATAAAAATTAAATTTTCAAAATGAAAGGAAATATATAATGTCTACCTGATATACACAGGTACATGTGAACCACCATATAGAATGTAGTCACAGGCACTGTGCTGTTCTCTAATCTTCTTTATCCTGAGTAAGTACAACAACCCAGTAAGGAAGCCATTATTCTTATTTTCATTATAAAACACATGGAGACACTGAGGTTCAAGGTAAAGTAACTTGCTTACATTCAAGTAGCTAAGAGACAGCTGTTAGGATTTGAACTCATGTCAGTATTATTCCAAAGACCTCTTCACATATTGCCCTCTAACCCATGATATACAGTTCATAAAGTCCATCTTGAGAACTCTAGCTCAGTAGATAGAATTCATGTAAGCACATGAGTTTTTTTGATGATCTAGAACTTGAATATACCCTCACAAGTTATCCTTTGTTTTATGTAATATGCTTGATTTTCACCTCTAGACTTAAGCTTTATTTTATATACAGTGCTGAGGATATAACAGACACATAGAACATATAATTTCATCTTGAAGAGGGAAGTCAAGCCGTGTTTCTGAAAGTAGAAATTTCAGGAACCAAGAATCTGTGTTTATTTCAAGTCAAAACAACTGGATAAAACCTTACAAAACAATCCAAATAACTGTTGTGCATGAGTTTGTTTGGGAAAAGTGGAGGTGAGGTGAAGGAACAAGTTGTTGTAACAATGGTACCGTAGATAATTTTCTCTTCATTGATTTACCAGTTAAAATTTATAGCTCTAAGTCTCACACACAGCATGTGTACTCTTTTGGCTGAATCATTCAGTTACTAATCATAGAGTAGATAAGACAATATCTAGATAATTAGATATCTAATGGGCCACATTCTATAAGTTGATAATGCCTAAGAAGTAGGTATTGATGCCTATACTCTTCCTCTCTAACTTTGGTTATCATTTCAAATGTGTTCTACCTTCGACTGGAAATGATGTATAAACTTTAGCTATAAGTTTTTATTTTGCTTCTTTATCAATTTTAGCAGACTTTAAGAAGTCTTTCAGAAGATGAATCTACAGAATATTGAAAGAAGGGGGTAGCTATTTGCATTATGAAATCATTGGCAAGAAGATTTCTACCAACAGTTTGCCATAAATATATTAACTATATTTGGATTTATCAAATTTCTACTAATATATATGTAAAATATATACATATATTTATAAACAAATATGTTAGCCAATGGAAGGTATAATTAATCTATAAGACACCCATAAATGTATCAACTTCTGGTATTGAAAGGACAATTTGGTTAAACTTTTTTGAGATGGAATCATCACCTGTTATTTATTGGTATTTGTCTCTTGAAGTTTTGCTCCATTGAGTTGTCATAAAGTAGAGATTGCCTCTGTAACAGATTTTCTCAACTTCTATACTACTAATATTTTTGGTCAACAAACTCTTTATTGCAAAAGTGTGTTTTGTGCCCTGTAGGATGATTAGCATGGTCCCTGGACTCTACCCTATTGATGCTAAGAGCATCTATTCCTTTTTTTTGGGTGACATCCAAAAATGTTTCCAGACATTGCTAAATGTCCCCTGAGTAGCAAATTTATACCCACTTGAGAATTATTTTACTATACAGATTTGAGTATTAAAAATAATTATGTATTATTATATATTAAAAATATATATTATTATATTTTATTTTAAATAAATTTATATAACACATTTGTTGCCAGGAGTAAGTGTTTTGCATATGTAATCCTTAAAAGTCTGTAAAGTAGGTACTAATTATTATCTTATTTCAGAGATTCTGAAATGGAAGCACAGAGTGGTTAGGCACTTTATTCAAGATATTTGCAGCCAGGATTTGAATTCAGAATGGTTGGCATCAGAATATATTCACTAAAGCACTATACTACAATGTGTACAGTGGAATAGCCAGATAAAATTTTTTTTTAAGGAGAAACAATATTTACATTCTTTTCAAGTTATCCACATTGACCAACCAGAAGGATGTTGTGTATGGCCAGCTGTGGATCTACTACTGTGGAGAACTTCAGATAAAGTATTATGTAAAAAATATATTTTTATCAACCTTTTAAAAAGATTTATGTATTTATGCATACACGAACTGGCTTACAGGCCAGGAGTATGGGGGGGGGGGTGAGAGGATTCACCAGAGACAGAGCAGGGAGCAGAACAGACAGATTGACTGAAATACACTGCTGAGGGGAGCAGCGGGAGAGTCAGGAGAGGTCTGCTGTGCCATGTGGGTTGCTCCCTGGCCGGGGATCAAACTCGTGCTGCAGTAGGATAGCCTCATAGGCTGCATCTTAACCCCTTGTGCCACCAGGGTGGCCCATTTTAAACAACTTTTTAACAATACCAACATTTACAGGCTTTTTCTTTGTCAGTAATCACTTTTGACTGAGTCAACAAAATGCTGTTATTTGACAGACTGAATGTGGCATATGTGCAGGCAGGGGCCATCTTCTGTGCTGACTCTAGGGTTAAACGCTGATGGTGGATTTTGTTTCAATAGCTTTATAAAAAATAATGCAATTTTAGCTGATCTTGGTAGATTTACATTATCCAGAACTTGATTACCTGCTCTGAAGAATGAGGGTTGTTTCAAAATTCCAGTGTATTCTTGGTGGGAAGTTATCCAAAATTTTCCAAACTCTGGGTAGTTTGCAGATGAAAGAGAGAATGAAAACATAAATAAGGATTCTTGGATGAATAGCAGGTGAAACTGAAATTCTGTAATTTGATCTCTTGCTTTCTACATTGGGTTTGATTATTGTTTTACAAATAGCCAATACCACACTGGTTTAGTCACAGTTTAAATGAAAGCCTATATCAGGTAAGATATTGTATATTTTAATTCATTATACTCCTTCCTTCACCGTCTATTAAGCGTCATTATAGCATAGTGGACAAGACAATTGGCTCTCAAATCAAATTCCGCCTATCACAACTTACTAGGTATGATCCTGAGCAAATTACTTCATCTTTCAAAGCCTTAATTTCCCATTTATAACATTGAGATGTTATGAATACTATTTACCTCAACATGATTACTTTTGAGGATTAAAAAAATACTTAATACATGCTCCATAGTTGTTAGCTAGTATTGTGTACCTATCATGTCACTATAGGTGTCTGCTAGGGCAGAAAGCGAGGATATAAATAATGACACCACAAGGCAGAAGGTGCTATGTCATGAAAGAAGGAGAGATAAAATATTGATATAGTTAAGAGTATGGGAGTCCTTCTGGATGAGGAAGCAAGGAAGAAGTCATGGAGGAAATGACAGCTAAACTAAGCCTTGAAGGAAGGATAGAATTAAGGCTTGCAGTTGTAGGAACATTATTTCTAGAGTTAGCTATAAATACCTGCTGGAACTGGACTGCAAAAGATGACTCATTCTTTTCTTCATTATCCTAGCAATACACAGAGAGAAAATCCACAATGGTAGCAAATTTCTGCCCATTGGTGCCATAGACCTCCATATTTTCCATGGAGAACATAGAAGGGCAGTCTTATTTCTTGCTGTAATAATAGAGACTCTAGGTTCAAGGTCATGTAGTCAGCTTTAAATTGGAGGTAGGTCCATGAACTCTCCAAGTAATCAAGCACCATATACCTTTTTATTAGTCACCTTCTTTAACCCAATTTTGTGTGGTAACTTGGGGGTACAGAAGAATCATTCCTTTGAACAAATCATGGTCACAATGGGGAACTATGACAGAAATACACTACAAAGTGTTATAAAACAATACAGAACTCACTACTCAGCTATGTGGTGTGTACTTTAATGTATCTACTAGGATTTCAGAATTATTGAAAAATGGTAAGAGGAGACTTGAATGATTTTAGAAAGAAGACTTCATGGAGAATTAGGGACTTGAGTTTTGGATTGATGTGGGGGAAGGTGTGGAGAGCATTTGAGTTGGGGGAATTTATTTAGCAAAGCTGATAACTCATGAATGAATGATTCCTTTAGTCCATGAATTGAAATTTCAGAGATGTCTGTATCTCCTCAAGTCAGTGTTATTTGCTGGACTGTGTTTGGATCTGTCCTGTCCTAATACCCCTACTCCAGGTGATTTATAAACTGTGCACATAATTAGGGTACTTTTTCAGACTCCTGCATGTGCTGATGCTTTCCACCATCCAGGAACTATGCGTGCGTGAACTAAACGAATGTCATGTCATTGACAGGAATAATTCTCCATTTCTAGACATTTTGAGAAAATGAATAATATTGGCTCATTTCAAAAAGGGGGTCTTTGAAAGTCAGCACATTCTCTGACATTCTTCTCCCTTTTCCCCCGTCAGTGTGTGAACCTCACTGATTTCTTAGGAAGATGCACTGGTTGTCATGGTAAAAACTACGCTAATTGGCTTCCTCTAGTTGATGTTCTGTCAAGCTCACTGCCCCACTGAGGATTTGGAAGAGAGCACTTAACTTTTTACTTCTCAAAGAACATGTTCTCAGTGAGTCAGCTGCCTCAGCAGAAAAATGTAAGGTTTTTGAAATGTCCGATACGTTATCCAAATATTTCACCCTTCGTGGGGCCAGACATGCACAGTTTCACTTTCATTTGGTATCTTCTTTCCACAGAGAGGGCTGATGGAAACTCAGCTGGAGATTTTTAACTGCATTAAGTAGAGATGGGGAATATGTAAAGAATAAAAATATGCTCAGACTGTTAATTTGAGAAAAGAGGCCTGAGTCCAGGATACAGCTAGTCTGAAGCAAACTCTGAAGCAGTCCTCTCTCTCATTGTTGTCTTTCTGTTTTCCCCACTGCTAGAAGGAATAAATAATGGAAAAAGGAAGGCAGGCAAGATAGTGCCTCCCCACAAGGTGTGGTCTCAACTTCAGACCATACCTGATTTCTCTCTTCCAGTTTTTCAAATAAAAATGTAGCTGTCAGGCCCATCATTTTGCCAGGGCACTTTCTTTACTTGGGAACTTAGGAGAATCTGAACTATGGTTCCGAGTGATTTAACATATTACTTATGTAACTTTGAAATAGAAACGTGATTGAATTTCAAAATTCATTTGAACTTGCCCTTGATGACCAGTGGGATAACTTGGTATTCCTTACATGATGTCAGATATAAAACAGTTGTCATCCTCATTGTGGTGCCAGGAAGGCACAGAGCAGGTTTTCTGTGGTCTGGGCAGATGGGTAAAGGAGAGTCCTAGAGCCCTTGGTGGCTTTTTCAAGCTTTTACTGAGCTTTTTGCATCTTTTGTAGTGCGGCAGCCAGGTACACTGCAGGCACAGTGAGGGGGCAGGGAGAGGGGGCAGGAGGCTGGCAGGCCTCCCAGCCCCCACTGAATATTCACTCCTTCTGGGCTCTCTGTTGTTCTCTTGTGGTCTCTGCTTCTCTGCTGGTTCTGCTCTCGTTCTGTTGCTCTCTCTCGTTTTTCTGTTTCTCCTACTCTTTCTCTCTTGACATCCCCGCGACACCATCCTTATAAGTCTCTCAGCCCAGGTGTGCCCACCTAGGCATGCCCACACCCTACGCCACATGTCTGCCATCAGGCATGCATGTAGGGCCACAGGGGTCCATCATTAATGCTAATGGCGGGAGGGCAGAAAATCCTGATAATTTTTACTTACCCTACACTCATATAGGTTTAGTTTGGTCCTAGATCTTCTTAAATGTAGGGTAAGTGATATTCAGGCTTTTCTGCCCTCCCACCTTTAGGATTGATGATGGATCCTTGTGGTCCTGAATGCATGCCTGATGGCGGGCACCTGGAGTAGGGTGTGGGCATGCGTAAGTGGATACACCTGTGCTGAGGGACTGGCCTTATAAGGGCAGTGTCACAGGGATGCCAGCAGAACCATGAGAGGAGCAGAGAACAAGGCCAGGAGAGAACTCCAGAGAGCCCAGAGTGAAGACTTGCTGGGGGCTGGGAGTCCCCCGGCCCCCCAGTCCCCCGCTACCTCGGTACCTCTGCCTGCCGTGTACCTGGTAAACTCAACAAAAGCCTGCAAAAGCCACTCAGGGCTCCAGGGCACTTCTCCATACCCCGTCTGCTCAGATCATAGAGATCCTGCTCTGTCCCATCCTGGCGTTACAATTGGCGTAAGTCGGCATGATATTTATAGTAGTGATTCATTGGGAAGTTCTGAGTAGCCTGTGTAGTTCTATTTCCTGTAGTTTTTCCATTGAAAAGAATGTGGTAGGTGAGGGTGATTCCTCTTACTCTGCAGAAGCACAGGCTGAGGTGTATATCAAGGAGCTCATTGAGGTCTTCTTACATCCCCTGGAACGTTTTTAGTGATGTTGCAAACTCATCTGAAGACCCTCTATTCCATCTGTCTCTCTAAATCAACTTTTAGCTGTCACTGGCCCTCTATACCTCACTGTGAATGGATGTAAGAGGTTTGGGGCACCCTAGGGAAAAGGAGGGAAAATACTAGAAGAGTGTCCAGTGGGTGTTTGAGGCTGGAAAACAACTTGTGAAATATTTTACCTCAGGCTGGTAGTGGGGATGGTAATGATAATTATCATCATCAGGAAGTAGTGCCTAATTAAGTGCCTAATTTGGTATGATGTTGTCAGAAAACCTCATATTTATATCTGTTTCCACATTGCGCCCAAGATCAACACACTGTTACAGAGACTGGGTTGTTGGTTGGAAGTGGTAAGTTGGTGCAAAATGTGTGGTCCACGTCACACATAGGCAAAAGATCAGTTCATTTGGTGAGAATAAGGGGCAATGAGATTAAAAAGTATGAAGTGAAATGGAATTGCAATATTGCTTTGTTTTGTTCCTTCTTAAATATTTAGAAATGTTTGAGATCTAGTTCCTGCTTCAGAAAGTGATGTCACAGATTACTTTGGTGATAAAGCCCTTGCTAGGTATCAGGATCACTGTTCAGATTAACAGATCTCTGCCTACTTTGGGAAATGCAGATGGCGAAGGTGAGGAATGGGTGAGGACTCACAGCAAGAAGATGGGTTTGGGTGACTTATAGACAAAGAGTATAAATATATGCTAAGAAGTATTGAGTTCTTACTAATTTCTAGCTGCTGTGTGATGCATCCTACATCAGTTACCAGTTACCTCACTTAATCCTGCTAACCACCATTTGTATAGATGAGGAAATGTAGTACAGAGTATAAAGTTGCCCCAAATCACACTTTACAGATCCTCCCTCCTCTACCTCTCAAACCCCCTGCCTTGGACACTGCAAAAAGTAGATGTGGTCAGTTGAGGACTCCATTTAATTGGATTTTGGTTGATTCTTTGTTTTGACTCTTTAATAGGGAGGTTGCAGATCACTCAATTAGACAAAAATTTTCCCCTTACTTTCCACAATACTCACATCACATGGTGCTTATTGCTAGAGATTGAAGACTAATACTTATACACCAAAGAAACTTGATATATCAGAGGAGAATCTTGAGTTGAATGAATAATAAAAAGGGTCTGGAACTCTGTTGGATTCAAGCTATTTTATAACTCCATTATTGTTAAATCCCTTCCTTCCCAACAACCCACCAGCCGCCCAGCCATAATGGCTTGTTTACATAGGATTCCTTTATTTTAAAAGGAAAAATAGCTTTGCAGTTTGTAGTGTGGAGGTGAAGTCTGCCTACTCTGTAGTTCCTACAGTTTGTCCTTATATGTTTCCATAGAAACAGAATTGTTGCTTGAAATAAAAATTCTTAAACTTATTTTCTTTTTTATGTTATTTGAAACTTGTGTTAACTTTACCAAAACTAAGGTAGAGAGTCCTGGTTTTGAATTCTACTGGGAGCCTGTATGTGCTCACAGGCGCAAGAGAGCACTTTGACTTTAGAGTCAGATGTGCATTAACCCTTGATACTGGTGAAGAGAGATATACGGGGGCTGTGACTCCCTTTCCAATGCCTTTTCTAACTCGGTCTTTCCATTGGCTCAGCCATTTGACCCCCAAGGCCTAGGATTATTTTGTAGGCAAGAGTGTTAAATCTTGTAGGCAAGAGTGTTAAATTATGATGTTGGGCTCCTGAGTCAGGCTGATTTGGATTTGACTTCTGACCCTGCGCCATATCACCTGATGGGCAGGTAATTTAAGCACTGAGATCCTCAGATCCTGATCTGTAAATTGGGCAATATAATATTTGCTTAATGGGAAGAATGTGTTGGCATAGTGTCTGTAACATGATAAACATTCAAAAAATGGTAGGTTTTTCAACTTGTCCTCTCCCTGAAATCTCACCAATCTCTTCATTTCTTCGAAAGCCTTTTCTTGAACCACATCTTATGGTGCCTGTGTTGATGTCACATCACTTGGCATTTTTGACTTGGTTGGCCATTCGTTCTAGTTATTTATTACAGACAGGTGGGCTCTTTCTAGACCACACAGGAATTACTAATTACTTACTGGAGGAGGGAATAGATTGAACTCTGGGATTGACTGATTTACCTGGAGATGAAGATAACTTTCTGTCTCCATAGGAGTCCAGGTAACACCTCTTTCCTCGCTTTTGCTGTCTCACTGATCCAATCTGGTAAGACATGTTCAGTGTGCTCAGTAGAGTAGATTTCATTGTAAGGACTGAGGAAGATGAAAGAATGCAAGCATAGAACCTTAAGGCTTCTCTGCCCGGGGTGCCCCTGTGTGTGTGGCTCATTTTATTGGAGAAACATAGTATTGTTTGGTCAGCCTCACAGCCAGCCTCTAGGACCTCGTACTGGCTGTGAACTGGCAATGCCTCTTCCAGCCAAGCTGAGGTGGGACCAAGGTCAGTTTCATTTCAAGATTTTTAGAGGTGAACTTAATCTCATATGTATCCATCTTGATTTTCAGTGCTGCACAAGTGAAACCTATATAGGGTTATAATGCAATGTTATGCCAATAAAATAAAATCTATAGATCACCACTGGATGTGGTTATCACTCAGAGTGAACGTCAACACCTTTAGTGCTATTTTTTTTCATATTTTGCAGTTAAAGATGTTATCTCAGGTGAAAAATCAATTATGAGAAAATGCCTAAGTTAAATGGCGAGCTGCTTTCAGGCAGCCTACGAGAGCGAAAAAAGGGAGACAGTAAGGAATTATTAAGGAAACAGTAAATATTTACAGGGTTTTGAAAAATGGAGAGGGAGGGCCTCCCCGGTGGCGCAGCGGTTGAGCGCTGGGTTGCGAAGCTGCCCGCAGCCTCTGCAGCGCCAGTTCGATCCCCGGCTGCTCCCCGGCCACCGGAAGAGGGTCCCACATGGTGCACAGACCTCTCCTGCCGCCCGCTGCTCCCCTCAGCAGTGTACTTCGGTCCTTCTGCCTGCTCTGCTCCCCGCTCTGGCTCTGGTGAATTCTCTCACCCTCCCGCGCTTCTGACTGTACCCAGTGCTTGTATAAATAAATAAAAAATAATAAAAAATCTTAAAAAAATAGAAAAATAGAGGGAAATGAAAATAGAACTTCTGTAATAAATGAACAGGAAACATGAGTTTACCTCAGTTCTAAACTCCTATCAGTCTTGTCAAATAAACAGCAGTTATTTGAACAGAAATTATTTTTGCACACTGAATAGAGAAGGCTTCCAAGGGGGTCTTTAGGAGATTTTTAGGTAAGAGACACATCCTAGTGAAGGGTGCTTTTTCCTCTCTGTAGCCTCCTATGTAGAGAACACTGTGGCTGGCATATATGTGTCCAGTTGGTTGAATGTTTTTTGTGAAAAAAACAAAAACAAAAACCCAGCATTGGGAACTTCTCCTTCTAGCTAGAGATCTACCTGCGGTTCCATGCTGGACCAAGGGCAGGCCTGAGGCACTGATTGGTTGGCAGAGTCGAGAGGAGGAAGGGAAGTTGGAGGAGGGAAGTGTAGAAGAGCAGAAAGCCAGAGGGAACAGTATCTGGGCTTCTCAAGTTAGCTGTTACACGTACTCCATACTAGTCCTGCAATGTTTCACTCCATTCTCCACCACTGTCACCACCTATTTTCTAAAGCTTATAAGTCTAGTTGTCTCCTGTTTAAAATCCTTCAATGTTACCTATTAAGCGGACCATCGAGTCCAAGTTCCGTAACATGATATACAAGGCTCTTCATGATATGCCTCTTGCATGATCATTTCACCTCTTCCTACTTTATGTCTCACACTTGATGCTATGGTAATGTTGAATGACTTACAGATCTTTCTGTTTCTGCTCCCCTACTACACACACACTCTTAAACTTAGCACAGAAAGGCTGCTCCATGACCTTGTCCATGCAAATCATTCTGCCTGTGATAAACTTTCCACTGCTCTTTGCCAATTTCTGTTCATATTTCAAGACACAGCTCAAATATTACCTCCTCTAAAGAAGTATTCTCCAACTCCTTCAGATGGGGCTATGTTTTTCCTCTGAGTTCCATGGCACCTGTGCATACCTGTCTTGTTACTTTCCCCATTATATTTGAATTTATTTACATATCTGTCTTTCTCACAAGACTGAGTTTCTTGGGCCTCCCCTGGTGGTGCAGCGGTTGAGCACTGGGTTGCGAGGCTGCCCGCAGCATCTTGCAGCACAGGTTTGGTCCCCGGACACCGGCAAGGGTCCCACAAAAAAAAAAAGACTGAGTTTCTTGAAGATGAGGCTAAAGGCACTCACATATTTCAGATGGTGGCCAGGAGAGATGACCACAGCAACAGTATAATGGCAGGAAGGCACAGTGCAGGATCTCTATGATTGGAGCAGATGGGTGAAGTAGGAGTCCTGGAGCTCTCTGGCTTTTTCAGGGTTTTATTGAGTTTACCAGGTATTGGCAGGCAGGGAGGCCAGGGGGGGCAGGAGGCTGGCAGGCCTCCCTGCCCCCAGCAAGTCTTCACTCTTTTTGGGTTCTCTGGAGTTCTCTTGTGGTCTCTGCTGCTCATTCTCTTCTGCTCTCGTGCTTGTTCCCTTCTGGTGGCTCTGTTCTTATAAGCTGGTCTCAGCCCAGGTGTACCCACCTATGCATGCCCACACCCTACTCCAGGTGTCTGCCATCGGGCATGCATTTAATCTAATGGCAGGAGGGCCGAAAATCCTGACAATCGTTTACCGACAAGTAGTAAATGCCTGTCAGAAGCAGCCAGGGTTTGAGCTTCCTTCTTATTCAGCAGAAGGCAGGCATCTGACAGGTTTGTGAAAAATTGTCCATGCAATTGTTTTTCAAACTCTTGGCTCTGGAAAACATTAGCATTTTAAATGGTGTCCTTATCGCCTTTCCTTTAGGGAACAATGGAATTTTAGATACTAAGGGAGGTTAATATACACATTTATTTTGCATTTGCTCTGCATGGTGTAGGGAGTTATTCATTGAGCCTGTGTTTGGGGTCCACCCTGCACCCGTGTACACTGATCACTATAGTTATATGAAAACTCTGTTAGTTCATTGCTTTTAAAAAAGTTGGGCATGTTGATTCAGGGACTCTAGCTTGGAGAATGTGGGTTCCTTGAGGAGAGAGACTGTCTCCAACTTCTCTGGGACTTCCCAGAGGGCTCTATAACATGGGAGAAGTGCTGAGGGGGGTCCTGGTCAATCCTGCTGATTGATGAGGGATTTCTTTTTTGCATTATGCTGAAACTAGATCGGAGGGCAACACTTTAATACAATTTAACCAAATCGGTTGTCCTGTGCTTCAGATCCCTTAGCGTTAGGTTAACTAAATCTAAGGCTCAAATAAAAGTTAGTGGAAAGGAAGTGAGGATGGATGGAAAACTGTTTGGACCATCAAAGTTGCTGCTTTTTCCACACTATCATTTCTCAGAAATTTCAAGTGTTTCTTATTGAAAAATGAAAAAAAAAAATAAAAGAGGGAACCACATCTTATAGTATCTGTAGGAAAATGTACTTTAAGTAGCAAGATCCAGTCTGTCTTTATTGGATAAATGCCAGTTCTACTATGAAAAAAAAATGTTCAGACCATCTGTCAGTTATTATACTAGTCTGTGTTTAACCTCTTCTATACCATTGTAAAAGAATTCACTAATTTAGTAATTTGCTGCATTGGGTGCTGCGGGATAATATCAACTGTTAATGCACTTAAAATTTAATAAGACAGATGAGATATACACAGTCATTTATAAAGGAGATCAAATGTATTTAAGTTCTAGAAGAGTGCTACCAAATATGGTGGGAGCGGTGATGAGAGGTAGATTACTTTTGGCTGGAGAATCGGGAAGTCTCCAGTGGAGGCACCTGAAGGCAGTGGAAAGGGCAGAAGTTGTGGCATTGTGGGTAGAGGGACTAGCATGCTCAGTGTCAGCAGGGGGGGAAAAGTCCTTGATCGATTTATACAGATGGAATAAGTAGTCAGGTGTTACAGGGGTATAGAGTGCAGAAATAATAATAGACAAGGTATTACAGATTATTTGGGGATCAGTTGAAGGAGGCATTTGACTGTCAGATTAAGAAGTAGGCATTTTATTCTAGAGAGTAGACAATGGGTTGTCAACAATAGGTTTTGGAATAATCAATAGAGCTTGTGCAGAGATGTGCTTTGGGAGGGCTATTTGGGCAGTCTAGGAAGTATGGGTTATGTACTGAGCTATTTTCTCTAACCGCTGGTAGATTCATATCTTCTGCTATTTAAAAAATGATTTATTGCATTTTTGAGACTTAGAGCTATATTTTTGTTTTATTAATTGCTACAAGATGGACAGCCCCCGAGGTCACTGGTCAGGCTAAAACAGCTAGCTCAGCTGGATGGGCAGGTATATTTTTTTTCTGTTGAACTTTGAACTTTTATGAACTTTGTGGGTTTTGGGTTAAACCTGGACGATGTTCTTTATTTTGTGAGTGTGTATTGTTTTTGATGTTTTTCTTACAGACTTTGTGACTCAGTTTTCAAAAATTTTATTGTATTAACATTCGTTTATTTACAACACTGTGTGGTTCAGAGGGACAGGATGGGTTTTCTGTTCCATGCCATGCAACAACCGGAGGTCGGGGTGGTGGTGAGGAGGCTAACTGCCTGAAATGCCTGTATTTTTACAGGGATACATTTGTAGTTTGATTCGCACTAGTGTTCGCAAAACGTGGTGCTCTTTTGACTATCTGTAGCAGAATTTGCCTGGGACGGAATCTGGTTAAGAGATTTACGTTTTGGTCCCTGCCTTCGATAGGGTGAATCAGAGACTATGTGTCTGCCTGTTTAATAAGCTCAGTTGATTGAGATGCATGCTCAGCCTTGAGGATCACTTAATTAGGAAAAGATCAAAAGTCAAGAAATGAAGTTTTGAACTTAAAAGGCAAAAAAGGCAAATCATAAGGCTATTAAAAGGAGTTTTGAAAAGTCTGGAAAACTTCACTTTTTGGACTTTTTCTTTTAATTATCAAGCTAGAAATTTTTGCATCAAAGAGAAACTTCCCATCTTGGGATGGCCTTTCTCCTTCCCTGTAAAATCTGATTCATTTCATAAGGCTCATCTCCTCCCGTATGTGTCCCAGGACTACCTCCTCCAGTGAATATTTTCTTGGTTTTCAGAGGTGCCTTCACTTCCTCGTTCCTTTCATTTGCTCTTCATTCGTGGGGCTCTTGTGTGTTATCCACTTGCCCTCGAATTGGTGGTGACTTCACCTTTGAAGTCACCTGCTTCATGACTGTTGGAATTTACCTGCTTCATGACTGTTGATGTGGTCTTCCCCACTAGTATCTGAATTCCTTGAGGTCAAGGGCCACATCTTATCCTTGTTTATACATTCTCCAATCTGGTGGCATCTGACACCATGCTTGTCATCCAGCAGCAGCGTGATAAATGCTCAGAGTGGATGAAAGGATTTCAGAGGACATGAGGTAGCTTTTCTGGAGAAACACAAATCCTTAAACTATGTTGAGGGACAAAGGTAGACGTGAACCTAAAATGCATGTTTGTATTCACTAAAATAGGCAAGTACTTAAAAATGAAGCGTGAGAAGTTCTCCGGTTTCCCAGTAGCTTTTAGGGAAATGCAACGAATAAAAATTCTTTATTTTCTTTTATGAGAAACAAACCCATTTCCCTAACTCACCTTCCATTTTCAACACTTTCTTTCAGTCCCAACTCTGACTCAGGGTTGCTTTATTTCTGGCAGCATGTCATGTTTTAACTGGGAAGTGAAAAGAACTTGGAAAAATGACTTGCAAACTTCCTTAGTCCTTTGATAATAGCCCATCTTAAGTGCTAAGGGCAGCCGACCCTGCATGCAGTGATTGCATCATCCATTATACTGGCCCTGCCATGAGTTTCTTTTCTTCTTTTTGGGGTTTGATAACTGACACTGTTTAATTTCATTTGTCCAAATGCATTTTACCCATTTCTCCCTTCCCCCTTAGTTCTGCCCTTGAAACTATAGCGTCCCTGATTTTAGAGTGTGGGGAACTATAGCGTCAGGTGGGTGGGAATTGATGCCTGCCTGGGCTTTTTAAGTACCAGCAGCAACATTATTTCTATATTTTTTGTTCTGCCACTGAAAATGCCTCAGCCCACACGTAACTAGTTCTCATTCTCTTCCTGTTCCCCCGCCCACAGCATCCTCCCGCTCCCCCTCAAATGCCTGCCCCCTTTCTCAGAGGCCACTTTCCTTCACAGTTCCAGAATAGTTTCATTCATCACTGTCACAGTCCCTGTCGATGGTAAACTCTTCCATCTTATCTGCGGCCACTGGTAAATGAGTTTGCATTTAATATTTTAAAGTGTTTTCTTTGTTCCTGACATGTCTCCACCCACTGATACTTGCACTTATGTGGCTTGCTGTCACCTTTTTCTTTGCCAGTTGGTTGGCAGGAACCAGTCTCCCCCAGGAAATGCAAAAGGATCATCCTGTCACTAGGAAATCTGTCCAATTTTTATCTGACATTGGTTATAAGTGCTCACTTACTTCTTTGGGAAAGACAGACTAAGGAAAAGAACAATAAAAGAATTTGGCAGAAGAGGTTGAAAGTTGTAAATGATTGGGCTGGACAGTGGGAAATTTTGGATTTGAGTTTCAGTCCTGGGCTGACCTGCTGTCAGTTCTATGTAAATGACTTAATCTATCTGTACCCTCTCCTGTGCTATGGGAGTGATGTTAATTTCCATACTGTGATGGGGACGGGGTGAGGTTGGGGGGTTGGAAGTAATGGTAACCATATTTTGAAAATATAAAGAGTATCGCTTGGTGAATCCTTGCTAGGTGCAAGGGTGCTAGATGATTTGTACACATGGTCTGTACTCCTTGTGATAACATTGAATAATTGGAGGGTAGAGCTATTCAGTGTCTTGCTTAATACCACTGAACTTGTGAAGGATAGAACAAGATTTGAACTGGGATCTCTCCGGCTCCAGAGTCATACTCATCATGACTTTGTTGTATAAGAACCACGTGTTCTCAGTATCTCCTTTTACCTTGCTCTCCTTTAGGACATTTTAAATCAAGATACTCTATTAACTCTTAAGTTACATGAACCTTATTTATTTTAAGAAGTCTGTATGGAACAAAATCAAAATATCTGACATATAGTCGCTATAAACTATGTCATAAAAAATGGAAGAGCTCTCCTGAAAAAGAAAGAAGGGAATGGAGGCATCACACTCCCAGACTTCAAACTATACTACAAAGCCATAATCATCAAAACTGCATGGTATTGGAACAAGAACAGACATACAGACCAATGGAATCAAATAGAAAATCCAAAAATAAACCCACAGATTTATGGTCAACTAATCTTTGACAAGGAGCAAAGACTATGCATTGGAGCAAAGAAAGTTTGTTCAATAAATGGTGCTGGGAAAACTGGGTTGCTACATGCAAAAGAATGAAGCTTGACCACTACCTCACACCATACACAAAAATCAACTCAAAATGGATTAAAGAACTAGACATAAGACCTGAAACCATAAAATATATAGAAGGAAATATAGGCGAAACACTATGTGATTTGCACATCAAAGACATCTTTACAGATACATCACCCAAAGCAGTGATAGTGAAGGCAAAGATAAACAGCTGGGACTACATCAAATTAAAGAGCTTCTGCACAGCAAAAGAGACAATAACAAAAACAAAGAGAACCCCACCAACTGGGAGAACATTTTGCACCCAACACTAATGATAAAGGACTGATCACAAAAATCTGCAAAGAGCTGATGAGACTCAACAACAACAAAGAAAATAACCCAGTCAAAAAATGGGCAGAAGAGCTAAAAAGAAACTTCTCTGAAGAGGAATGCAAATGGCCAACAGGCATATGAAAAAATGTTCAACATCACTTGTCATCAGGGAAATGCAAATCAAAACTACCATGAGATACCATCTTACACCAGTGAGAATGGCACATATTAAAAAAACTAGCAAAAACAAATGTTGGTGAGGTTGTGGAGAAAAAGGAACTCTCCTGCACTGTTGGTGGGAGTGCAAACTGGTCCAACCACTATGGAGAGCTGTGTGAGATTTCTTGACCTACTAAACATAGAGCTTCCATATGATCCAGCAATTCCACTCCTAGGTATTTACCCAAAGGACACAGAAACATCAATTCCAAAGAGCACCTGCACCCCTATGTTTATAGCAGCACTATTTACAATAGCTAAGCTTTGGAAACAACCAAATGCCCAAAAATAGATGACTGGATCAAGGAGATGTGGTACATATATACCATGGAATATTACTCAGCATTCAAAAAGATAAACACATGCAATTTGCAGCAACATGGATGGCACTGGAAGGGATCATGCTCAGTGAAATAAGCCAAAAAGAAAAAAGAAAAATACCGGATGGTCTCACTCAGAGCAGGAATCTAGAAAACTTAAATAAGGGACCAGGAAAATGAATAACTATAAGAAAGTGAAAATCAAAATCAACAAAAAACTATGAACCAGAGACACTTTTTGGGGGGTGGGGGGCGGGAGGGGAGGGATTGGGGTCAGAATGGGGGGGTTGCTATTGTATGGGGAATATAAAAATAAATTCATTATAAAGTAAAAAATAAAAATAAAAATGAGACTTGCCATGGGGGAAGCAGGTCACATCCCCAGATATGTGACCTCTCTAGGTATCTCTCTCTCTCACTAAAAAAAAAAAAAAAAAAATGGTTGGAAGAATTAAGGTTGTTTCACCTACAGGAAAATAATAAAAATAAGTGTCTTTAAAGATTTGAGAATCAAATGATTGTCATGAGGAAGTGGGACTAGGCTTGTTCTCTTTATATGGAGGGCTGAGGTAGAGCTAATATTTAAAAGATTTAGGAAAGCAGATTTTGGGTCATTAGAAGAGTCATAAATAACTTCTTTTTTTCTTGCTTTATAACATTGGTTTGCATCATTGTTTGTTTCATCACTAAAGTACCGACAGTCTATCCCCATAGTCCATTATGCTCAATCCATTGTGCTTCTTCCCCACTTGTTCCTGCCATCCTCCTTCCCCTCTCCCTCTAGCCTCAGTTTTATAGTCAGATTTCTTGGGTGTGTTCTTAGTTTGGCATTAATTGACCCTTTGCTTGGTTTCCGGGTATTCCACATGTAAGTAACATCATCCAGTATTTGTCTTTTTCTTTAGAACTTATTTAACTTAGCATAATCTTCTTCAGCTCCATCAATGTTGTCC